>NC_135801.1:44806677-45027557 GCF_964213995.1 Mustelus asterias
GCACTTGTTGATGCACAAAGTGGTTGGATATGTTTCACCCCTGCCATGCCATCCTGATTGCCTGTCCTTCTGTTCCCGGATCATACATACCTTTCTTCAAGGGTGTCCGGCCATTGCTGTATCCATCCCCGACAGATGCACTTACAGTAGTTCCCACTTTTACTAGCAGTACTGCTGCTGCTGAGCTGCTGGCTCTCTGAATGCGCTGCCAGCAATATGCTGCCCCACAGTCCAGCTGATGGTTAAAGCTAGCTCACCTTCTACTTTTAGCTCCAGCGGTGTGTCTTCACTCGCCTGTGTAAAATTAAAGCCCAGTGTACTTAGGTCTTGTCAGAATTCCCTCTCTCTGACCTTCTGTATCTGTCTTGCACCCCATGACTGTGCTTGGGATAATAGATATTTCTTTCCTAAATAGGAAATACGTCGATGGGAGCCTAATTAGTCTCAAGTTTCTTGGGAATCTAATTTTTCTCTTTTAAAGGAGTTGAAATGATTGATTGCATCTCAAATGGTTCTGATTTGAGTTGAACAACTTTTG
This sequence comes from Mustelus asterias, assembly GCF_964213995.1. Taxonomy (NCBI): domain Eukaryota; kingdom Metazoa; phylum Chordata; class Chondrichthyes; order Carcharhiniformes; family Triakidae; genus Mustelus; species Mustelus asterias. The sequence continues at coordinate 44,807,216 of NC_135801.1, forward strand.
CATCCTTCACCAGCAGGAGAGAGATATCCTAAATTTTAAATAGTGGGGCCGATTTTACTATCAAGTTGCGCCTGTTTTCAGGTGCGAAAACTTGGGAAATACGGGCATGAGGCAAGTAGTGCAATCCATGCCCGCCTCCATGCCGAGGCCCGCCACCCCTTTACCAAGGCCCGAAAATGGCCGCAATCGGGCCCACACCCAAAACGGATGTGATGGCTATTTAAATGCATTTGCATGCATTTAAATTGACTTAACCTTACATGCCTAACCTTACCAGCACTTCCCCCTTTACCACCGCATTTGAGATCAGTGTGGGGAGGGGGGGGGGGGGTGGCGGGGGGGTGGAAGAGATGGTGGGTCCGACGGCTCTCTGCTTGAGATCAGTGGGGGCGAGGGGGGGATGTCCGCTGCCACTCTGCCTGTGATCAGTGAAGGGGAAGGGGGAGAGGGGTCCGTGGTCGGTCTGGGAGGCGAGGGGATAAGGGGATCAGTAATATTGTGGGGGTAGGGAAATGTCTGTGGGGGCCAGGGGGAGGCATTATCCGGCCCGAGAGCAATGTGGCAGGGAAGCCGCATTCTATCATTTCTTTTTCTGCGTATGCACAGTTGGAGAAGCTGATCGGAGCTGCAGGATTTTGGGCACGTTAAGCCCCGCCTAAAGGCTACTGCAATGCGATTCAGAATTGCTGATATTTTTTCAGTAAGAAGTCTCACAACACCAGGTTAAAGTCCAACAGGTTTATTTGGTAGCAAATACCATAAGCTTTCGGAGCAGAGCTTTGCTCCGAAAGCTTATGGTATTTGCTACCAAATAAACCTGTTGGACTTTAACCTGGTGTTGTGAGACTTCTTACTGTGCTTACCCCAGTCCAACGCCGGCATCTCCACATCATGATATTTTTTCAGGCAGAGTGTGTATGGGGACACCTGAGAACAGGTCTAAAAGTAATCCGAAACACTCCTACTTCCAAGTGCGCCCAGCACTTAGAATCAAAATGGTAAAATAGAACATAGAACATAGAAAGCCACAGTACAAACAGGCCCTTCGGCCCACAAGTTGCGCTGATCATATCCCTACCTCTAGGCCTATCTATAGCCCTCAATCCCATTAAATCCCATGTACTCATCCAGAAGTCTCTTAAAAGACCCCAACGAGTTTGCCTCCACCACCACCGACGTCAGCCGATTCCACTCACCCACCACCCTCTGAGTGAAACACTTACCCCTGACATCTCCTCTGTACCTACCCCCCAGCACCTTAAACCTGTGTCCTCTCGTAGCAACCATTTCAGCCCTTGGAAATAGCCTCTGAGAGTCTACCCTATCCAGACCTCTCAACATCTTGTAAACGTCTATCAGGTCACCTCTCATCCTTCGTCTCTCCAGGGAGAAGAGACCAAGCTCCCTCAACCTATCCTCATAAGGCATGCCCCCCAATCCAGGCAACATCCTTGTAAATCTCCTCTGCACCCTTTCAATGGCTTCAACATCTTTCCTGTAATGAGGTGACCAGAACTGCGCGCAGTACTCCAAGTGGGGTCTAACCAGGGTCCTATAAAGCTGCAGCATTATCTCCCGACTCCTAAACTCAATCCCTCGATTAATGAAGGCTAGTACGCCGTACGCCTTCTTGACCGCATCCTCCACCTGCGAGGCCGATTTAAGAGTCCTATGGACCCGGACCCCAAGGTCCTTCTGATCCTCTACACTGCTAAGAATGGTACCCTTCATATTATACTGCTGCTTCATCCCATTGGATCTGCCAAAATGGATCACTACACACTTATCCGGGTTGAAGTCCATCTGCCACTTCTCCGCCCAGTCTTGCATTCTATCTATGTCTCGCTGCAACTTCTGACATCCCTCCAAACTATCCACAACACCACCTACCTTGGTGTCGTCAGCAAACTTACCAACCCATCCCTCCACTTCCTCATCCAGGTCATTTATGAAAATGACAAACAGCAAGGGTCCCAGAACAGATCCCTGGGGCACTCCACTGGTCACTGACCTCCATGCAGAGAAAGACCCCTCCACAGCCACTCTCTGCCTTCTGCAGGCAAGCCAGTTCTGGATCCACAAGGCAACAGCCCCTTGGATCCCATGCCCTCTCACTTTCTCAAGAAGTCTTGCATGGGGGACCTTATCGAACGCCTTGCTGAAGTCCATATAGACCACATCCACCGCTCTTCCTTCGTCAATGTGTTTGGTCACATTTTCAAAGAACTCAACCAGGCTCGTAAGGCACGACCTGCCCTTGACAAAGCCGTGCTGACTACTTTTGATCATACTAAACTTCTCTAGATGATCATAAATCCTGTCTCTCAGGATCCTCTCCATCAACTTACCAACCACTGAGGTTAGACTCGCCGGTCGGTAATTTCCCGGGCTGTCCCTGTTCCCTTTCTTGAATATAGGGACCACATCTGCAATCCTCCAATCCTCCGGAACCTCTCCCGTCTCCATCGACGATGCAAAGATCATCGCCAAAGGCTCCGCAATCTCCTCCCTCGCCTCCCACAGTAACCTGGGGTGCATCCCATCCGGTCCCGGCGACTTGCCAACCTTGATGCCATTCAATAGTTCCAACACATCCTCTTTTTTTATGTCCACATGCTCGATCCTTTCTGTCCACCGCAAACCAGCAGTACAACCACCCAGATCCCTTTCCACCGTGAAACCGAGGTAAAGTATTCATTAAGCACCTCCGCCATTTCTAACAGTTCCGCACAAACTTTTCCCCCTTCACCTTTTAAGGGTCCTATGCCTTCACATCTCATCCTTTTACTCTTGACATATTTGTAGAAAGCCTTGGGATTCTCCTTAATCTTACCCGCCAAGGTCTTCTCATGACCCCTTCTCGCTCTCCTAATTTCCTTCTTAAGCTCCTTCCTACATCCCGTATACTCCTCTAAATCCTTAACACCTCCTAGCTCTCTGAACCTTCTGTACGCCTCTCTTTTCTTATTCACCAGGTTCATCACAACCTTCGTGCACCACGGTTCCCATACCCTACCAACACCCCCCTGTCTCATCGGAACGTTGTCATGCAGAGCTCCAGACAAACATTCCTTGAAAATCCTCCACTTTCCTTCGGTACTTTTCCCCAAGAATGCCTCCTTCCAATTTACCCGTCTAATTTCCTCCCTGATGACACTGTATTTCCCTTTACTCCAGAGAAACACTTTCCTAGCCTGCCTGATCCAGTAAGTCCAGTAAGTCATTAAATCTAAAAATAAATTGCCTGTCCATGATGTAAATTGGTATTTTCTCAATCCTGCCACCATTGTGACAAATTGGCTTGACAGATTAATTGCATTTTCTCTTTAAATTTACTATATACAGTGACCTGTTTTAAACTTCCTGCCATGAAATTTAAACTGGACTAAAGTACCAAGTTGTTGTCACAATGTAGGGATTACATGCAAAGTCGCCAGTTTACTGCTTACAGTAAACTGCTTACAATTTGGTCCATTGACCAAAGACCATTGGTTGATGAGATTTTAAATAGGACCAGTGTTTTTTTCACCTTTCAGCCTGAGCAATGCTACCCAATACCACTCCATTCTTGTATTTCCCAAAGTACATTGATTGGAATGTGACTAAAAGGACAACATTTTGATTCTCCTTCTCTGCCATAACTCCTGATCTTTGTACCATGCGTCTTCCTGCATCGCTTCCTCAGCTTAACCAACTGCATTCTCTGAGGGGTGTCTGACTGTCTTGGTGTTTGTAGAGTAGGTGCTGCAAGGAACAGTTTTGTTTTATATTCACTAACAATAGTGAACAATTTGTTGGAATACTGGCTCCGTAAGATGCCTTCAAACAAAGCTTAAACTACAGTGTTAAATGATCGTGTGGATGTGTGTATGACTTTAAATCAAATAAGGACAAAACATAGCAAAAGACTGTTAGTGCTGGTCCTAACTTTACCTCCCCCTCCGAGCTAACATGATGTTCTTATGAGCAAATATGTTCAGGGTGGTTTCATCAAGAGAGGCAAGGAGTGTAACTTCTGGCCCTTTCTCCAGTTTTATTTTCTCTTATATTGTGCTGTGCCAGCAAAGAAACAACATTAAGATGTTGCAAGCTGAAGGAGCACATGTGATATCAGGTTTGTACCATCCTACTCATCAAGGCACTCTCTTCATTTTTAGGAAAATGTAACAAAATAATAGATTTAATCAATTTTTGAAAATTCAAAAAGCTTTCAATAATGTGCATGTGAAGGATTTAATGCTGAAAACAGGTATTGTGGTATGGGGGCGAAATAGGAAAAGAGGCAGGAAAGAGACCAGAAACAAAGGAGAAATGGACTTGGTTAGGTATGTTGGGGCATAAGCCCTTTAAGGGAATGGTCATGTGACCTCAGGTGCAGAGTAAATTGTTGGGATCCACCCAGAGTGGGCAGTCAATGTTGGGAGAATGGAGCAAATGGACATAGAATCATAAAATCCCTCCAGTGCTGAAAGAGGCCATTCGGCCCATCGAGTCTGCACCAACCACAATCCCACCCCAGCCCTATCCACGTAACCCCATGTAGTTACCCACCTAGTCTGCCTGACATTTAAGAAGCAATTTAACATTGCCAATCCACCTAACCCGCACACCTTTGGACTGTGGGAGGAAACCAAAGCACCTGGAGGAATCCCACGCAGACATGGGAGAACGTGCAGATTCCACACAGACAGTAACCCAAAACAGGAATTGAACCCAGGTCCCTGGCACTGTGAGGCAGCAGTGATAACCACTGTGCCACCGTGTCGCCCAGAAAAAACAGTTTAATAAAGACTTGTGCTTCTTGACGCCTGGCTGTGGAGTTGTTATTGAGGAGAAGCCTCAGGTACAACAGGATTTAACACTGGTGTGTTTCAACAGCGTATAAGGTGAAGGACCATCTGGAGATCTACATAGAAAAGAAGGAAATCCTTGGAGGACAGGTAGGATCACAAGGGTAAGAGAACATCGTGGGAGGCAGGGACAAGTGTGAGTGAGGTGAATGTCTAAATGTTAGACATGGGTCCCAATTGCGAGAAACTGTAGATGGATTGGAAGCATTGCAAAATGTGAGGGGGGCAGCGATAAATATCAAGAGAACATGGAACAATTAGTGGCATGGATTAACAAGTGTGAAATACAATACAAAACTGTGAATTTATTGATTTTAGTAGGAGGAACAAGGAGAAGCAATGAGTGAGATTTTCTGGTCCAGCCCACCATGGGAATTGTAGCAGGCGGGACAGAAAATTTGGTGGACCATTTACAGATCCAATGATCTTGGGCAGGAATTTCTGGTCTTTGGGCATGTGCAGCCGGAAGATCCTGCCGATATTATAATAAAGGGCATAATTCTAAGCGATGGAGGGAGGGATTGCAGGAGTCGGGCGAGGGTGCAGGAGCTGAGGGACCTCAAATCTCTGAAGATGTCAAGGCAGGTTGAGAAAGCAATTGCTAAAGCAGCAGGCTTTAAAAATAGGAGTAAGAGTTTTAACAACACCAGGTTAAAGTCCAACAGGTTTATTTGGTAGCAAATACCATTAGCTTTCGGAGCGCTGCTCCTTCGTCAGATGGAGTGGAAATGTGCTCTCAAACAGGGCACAGAGACACAAAAATCAAGTTACAGAATACTGATTAGAATGCGAATCCCTACAACCAGCCAGATCTTAAAGATACAGACAATGTGGGTGGAGGGAGCATTAAGCACAGGTTAAAAAGATGTGTATTGTCTCCAGACAGGACTGCCTGCAAGTCCAGGGGGCAAGCTGTGGGGGTTACTGATAATACATAGAACATAGAACATAGAACAGTACAGCACAGAACAGGCCCTTCGGCCCACGATGTTGTGCCAACCTTCATCTGAAACCAAGATCAAGCTATCCCACTCCCTACCATCCTGGTGTGCTCCATGTGCCTATCCAATAACCGCTTAAATGTTCCTAAAGTGTCTGACTCCACTATCACTGCAGGCAGTCCATTCCACACCCCAACCACTCTCTGCGTGAAGAACCTACCTCTGATATCCTTCCTATATCTCCCACCATGAACCCTATAGTTATGCCCCCTCGTAATAGCTCCATCCGCCCGAGGAAATAGTCTTTGAACGTTCACTCGATCTATCCCCTTCATCATTTTATAAACCTCTATTAAGTCTCCCCTCAATCTCCTCCGCTCCAGAGAGAACAGCCCCAGCTCCCTCAACCTTTCCTCATAAGACCGACACTCCAAAACAGGCAGCATCCTGGTAAATCTCCTCTGCACTCTTTCCAGCGCTTCCACATCCTTCTTATAGTGAGGTGACCAGAACTGCACGCAATATTCCAAATGCGGTCTCACCAAGGTCCTGTACAGTTGCAGCATAACCCCACGGCTCTTAAACTCCAACCCCCTGTTAATAAAAGCTAACACACTATATGCCTTCTTCACAGCTCTATCCACTTGAGTGGCAACCTTTAGAGATCTGTGGATATGGACCCCAAGATCTCTCTGTTCCTCCACAGTCTTCAGAACCCTACCTTTGACCCTGTAATCCACATTTAAATTAGTCCTACCAAAATGAATCACCTCACATTTATCAGGGTTAAACTCCATTTGCCATTTTTCAGCCCAGCTTTGCATCCTATCTATGTCTCTTTGCAGCCTACAACACCCCTCCACCTCATCCACTACTCCACCAATCACTACTCCACCAATAATGTGACATAAATCCAACACCCCGGTTATATATCAAAATAGGAACAGTGAATACAAAAGCAAAGAGTTTATGATGAAACTGTCGAAAACACTGGCTTAGCCTCAATTGGATTATTGTATCCAATTGGCAAAGAAGCAATATCGACATGACGAAAAGCTTTTTTATACAGCGGGTGGTTAGTATCAGGAATGCATTGCCTCAATGTGTTGTGGAGGTAGATTCAATCATGGCTTTCAAAGGAGAAATGGATAATCATCTGAGGGGGAAAGAAAATCACAGTTCCACTCCCCTGCCTTCCCTGTGGACCTATGTTGGTTGCTCTGGCAAAGAGGACATGATGGGCCGATTGGCCTCCTTCTGTGCTGTAACTAATCTATGATTCTATTGGTGAGTTGTGGTGTGGTGCACTGAGGGGCATGGGTGTAAGTGGTGCTGCTGTGCGAACATACATTCACTAACACTTACCATACATTGTTACACAACTTCTTCTGATATAGCAACTGATTCACAGGACCAGACTCTGGAAATTGACCTGCCTGGCCTCCTCCTCCTCTTCTCTGTTCAGGGCATGCTTTAAGAGCCTCCTGGTATTCTGCAGAAATAAGTAACCTGACCTCTTTCCACCTCATGAACTAGTTCCTCCAGCACTCTGCTCAAAAACCTGGAAGTCCTCTCTCTTGATTGTTGCTCCGTTTGACTCTGCTTTTGATCGGCACAGGCTTGGAGGGCCGAAGGGCCAGTTCCTGTGCTATACTTTTCTTTCTTCCCTCCATTCCAAGTCTTCTACACACAGGCTGCAACAGATTCTGCACAATGAGTGTAGCTCGCTTTCTGAAGGGTAGGCTGTCTTTAAGTTGTCCAGCCCAGCTCCATGTCTTGCTGACCAAGCCTGATGCTGGCCCTACTATTGAGCATGCACTGGTCTGCATATTAAAATCATTGAGATGAAAATGCACAGTAAGGTGTGCTTGCTGCATCCCTTAACAGGACCTGATATAGGGTAATCTTGAATTATGATCCTTGTACCCAAAAACAAGGCGTAACATTTTTTCTGCTGCTATACTTAATCCAATGAATAGAAATTATCTATATCCATGGCATAATATTTTCCTCTTTTATTAACTTAATTGTTAATAATATGGGCTGACATGAAATTTCCATTCAATGAATAATTTGTGATATATAAATTGATTTATTCCCATTTATTGCTCAATTCTGGCATCTGATTAATAATTTAGGTAAATCGTTGACTGTAGCAGCCCTCATGGAAAGGTAAGGTTCTCAATTATGATTTTTAAGATGAAGCCACATGGCGTCATTTATTTTTCATAGAATCCCTGCAGTACAGAAGGAAGCCATTTGGCCCATCGAGTCTGTACCTACCACATCCTCCCCAGGCCCTATTCCCATAACCCCATACTCTTACCCTGCTAATCCCCCCACACTAGGGTCAATTTAGCATGGCCAATCAACCTAACCCACACATCTTTGGACCATGGGAGGAAACCAGAGCACCCGGAGGAAACCCACGCAGAAAAGGGGAGAACATGCAAACTCCACAGAGAACATGCAAACTCCACATATTTTTAATTTAATTGCACCTCAGTTTTGAAGGTTTGCATATGACTAAAGATTCAGCAAAACTATGATGTCATGAAGCAGGAAGAGAAATTATGATAGAACCAGCACTTCTCATTTCAAACACATCAGCCTCAAGTTGTGAATCTGAATGAATCTTCCCATCCCTTGTGTGATCAGATGAAAAAGTTCAGATCCTGCTGGCTTCAAAGAAACAGACAAAATTACAAATTGTGATGCATGCTAAATTCCGAGAAAGCTAGCAAGGCTCTTGGATTATTTATTGTTTGATGATTTTTTTCTATTATGCTATTTTATTAACATTGATTCATTTTAAGCTAAAGCCTAATAATCGCTATTACCTCTATCAGCAAACGAATGCTTACATTACTCTGCACTTCACCATAATTATTGTGATTTAATATTAATGTGGATATCTTCCAAATTGAGATTCAATTTAACTAAAATTCAAATGGCAAGTCTTCATCTATTTTCTAATTGGCACATTTTAAATAAATACCAAGAATTAAGAAATAAATAAATAGAAATATCTTCAACAATTTCAAATGAATGCAATAATATTGCACTCCAATATCGTCAACAGTAATTTCTTGGCTCATTATAAGTTTTATAGCAAGAAATAAGGTGATGAATGAATACTTGATGAGGTGATGAATGAATACTTTTCTTCAGTGTTCACCAAGGAGAGGGGCCATGTTTTCGAGGAAGAGAAGGTGTTACAGGCTAATAGGCTGGAGGAAATAGATGTTCGGAGGGAGGATGTCCTGGCAGTTTTGAATAAACTGAAGGTCGATAAGTCCCCTGGGCCTGATGAAATATATCCTAGGATTCTTTGGGAGGCAAGGGATGAGGTTGCAGAGCCTTTGGCTTTGATCTTTGGGTCCTCACTGTCCACGGGGATGGTGCCAGAGGACTAGAGAGTGGCGAATGTTGTTCCTCTGTTTAAAAAAGGGAATAGAAATGACCCTGGTAATTATAGACCGGTTAGTCTTACTTCGGTGGTTGGTAAATTGATGGAAAAGGTCCTTAGGGATGGGATTTACGACCATTTAGAAAGATGCGGATTAATCCGGGATAGTCAGCACGGATTCGTGAAGGGCAAGTCGTGCCTCGCAAATTTGATTGAATTTTTTGAGGAGGTAACTAAGTGTGTTGATGAAGGTAGGGCAGTTGATGTCATATACATGGATTTTAGTAAGGCGTTTGATAAGGTCCCCCATGGTCGGCTTATGATGAAAGTAAGGAGGTGTGGGATAGAGGGAAAGTTGGCCGATTGGATAGGTAACTGGCTATCTGATCGAAGACAGAGGGTGGTGGTGGATGGAAAATTTTCGGACTGGAGGCAGGTTGCTAGCGGAGTGCCACAGGGATCTGTGCTTGGTCCTCTGCTCTTTGTGATCTTTATTAATGACTTAGAGGAGGGGGCTGAAGGGTGGATCAGTAAATTTGCTGATGACACCAAGATTGGTGGAGTAATGGATGAGGTGGAGGGCTGTTGTAGGCTGCAAAGAGACATAGATAGGATGCAAAGCTGGGCTGAAAAATGGCAAATGGAGTTTAACCCTGATAAATGTGAGGTGATTCATTTTGGTAGGACTAATTTAAATGTAGATTACAGGGTCAAAGGTAGAGTTCTGAAGACTGTGGAGGAACAGAGAGATCTTGGGGTCCATATCCACAGATCTCTAAAGGTTGCCACTCAAGTGGATAGAGCTGTGAATAAGGCCTATGGTGTGTTAGCTTTTATTAACAGGGGGTTGGAGTTTAAGAGCCGTGGGGTTATGCTGCAACTGTACAGGACCTTGGTGAGACCACATTTGGAATATTGTGTGCAGTTCTGGTCACCTCACTATAAGAAGGATGTGGAAGCGCTGGAAAGAGTGCAGAGGAGGTTTACCAGGATGCTGCCTGGTTTGGAGGGTAGGTCTTATGAGGAAAGGTTGAGGGAGCTAGGGCTGTTCTCTCTGGAGCGGAGGAGGCTGAGGGGAGACTTAATAGAGGTTTATAAAATGATGAAGGGGATAGATAGAATGAACGTTCAGAGACTATTTCCTCGGGTGGATGGAGCTATTACAAGGGGGCATAACTATAGGGTTCATGGTGGGAGAAATAGGAAGGATATCAGAGGTAGGTTCTTTATGCAGAGAGTGGTTGGGGTGTGGAATGGACTGCCTGCAGTGATAGTGGAGTCGGACACTTTAGGAACATTTAAGCGGTTATTGGATAGGCACATGGAGCACGCCAGGATGATAGGGAGTGGGGTAGCTTGATCTTGGTTTCAGATAAAGCTCGGCACAACATTGTGGGCCGAAGGGCCTGTTCTGTGCTGTATTGTTCTAAATAACTGAAGGCAAGACGCAAAATGTGATTACAATCAAAGACCATGTGAATACCCCGAAGAGGGCAAGATGTCCTTTTGTCAAAAAAGACAGCCATGAAGAAGTAAAGAGGTAAGAGAAAACATAAAGCTAAAAGGACATATAAAAATGTGAAAAATATCACAAAGCCTGGCAAATGAAGTTAGAAGGAACAGCAAAGTATGACAAAAAGGATAATAAGAGTTATGAAGTGTGAATATGAAAACAGACTTGCTAGAATTATCATGATCAATCCAAATTCATTTTATACTTGCATGAGGAAAAACAACAATTGTCAGGCAGTGTGTGAGCTCCTAAAAATATATGTACTCATGAATGAAATTAAAATAATAGTGGACATCTGAAGAATTAATTTGACCAAAATGTTACCAGCTCCCAGGAAGTTGCAGTCAGGCACTAAAATTGTAGGCAGCTATTGTTGGATAAGCCTCCATTGGGACTTTTTACCCACTGCAGAAATGAAACAGACATGTTCCAAGAATGCAAGCATCCAATTAGAAGTCAATTAAAAGTGTTGTTCACATTTCCTGATCCAATTAATGTCCCAATATCCATTAAAATCCTCATGGGAAGACCTGGAAAAGTGGAAGCAGCTCAACCTGGACTATTCAGCCTGGGGCTGATCCTTGCTTCCGAGCGCTTCCTACCATAGCTTTTGGAGAAGGGTAAAGATGGCAGGGGATGAAGAGGCCTCTGATCTGCTCTTCTAGCCGTTGTAGTTATATGGCTGGTGCTGTTCCATTTCTGGTCGATGATAACCCTGCGACTGTTGATAGGTATTCAGGAAATTACTCGAGTCTATAATTAAGGATAGGGTGACTAAATGCTTCAAAATGTTTTACCTGGTCAGGGAGAGCCAGCATCAATTTGTAAAGCGGTCATGTCTCATGAATTTGATTATATTTTTTGAAGGGGTGAATAAAATATGAATAGTGTGTACTCATATTGTCTTATATTTCATGCATTAGAATATAAAATGTTTATATGGCCAAGAGATCCAAAACCAGTCTTGCTGCGATTACACTGTTTTTCTCAAACAGTTTAATACTTTTCATTGTCACTCCTGCTGCTCTTCCTGAACACCATTATTCCTACGAAACTCATCTTCAAACTCTGTGGCCTGGGCCTTGGCTCCTCCCCCTGCGACTGGATCCTGAACTTCCTAACACATAGACCACAATCAGTAAGGATAGGCAACAACACCTCTTCCACAATCATCCTCAACACCGGTGCCCCACAAGGCTGTGTTCTCAGCCTCCTACTATACTCCTTATACACCTATGATTGTGTGGCCAAATTCCTCTCCAACTCGATTTTCAAGTTAGCTGACGACACCACTGTGGTGAACCATCGTTGGTTCCCACTGGATAGTACTGAGCCAGGATCTGAGCAAATAAAATTGATGCGCGTTATCATACACGAGGCTTGATACTCAGGAAATAAAGGCTTTTATTTGCTGTAACGAAGCAGCTAACAATTATGTACACGATCCCAGACTGAGGGGTCCCAGCCAGAGCAGGGACCTTTATACCTCTCCCAGGAGGCGGAGCCCGACTGGGATGTACCACAACACTACAATACAAAGGTGTAACAACCCCACCCTAACCCCAACAGCAACAAGTAGCACAACCCATCCCTAACCCAACAGTAACATATGTACATATGTTACTGTTGGGTTAGGGATGGGTTGTGCTACTTGTTGCTGTTGGGGTTAGGGTGGGGTTGTTACACCTTTGTATTGTAGTGTTGTGGTACATCCCAGTCGGGCTCCGCCTCCTGGGAGAGGTATAAAGGTCCCTGCTCTGGCTGGGACCCCTCAGTCTGGGATCGTGTACATAATTGTTAGCTGCTTCGTTACAGCAAATAAAAGCCTTTATTTCCTGAGTATCAAGCCTCGTGTATGATAACGCGCATCAATTTTATTTGCTGTAAATAAACTCTCGTCGAAGAAAAAAAAAGAGAGTATGGAGCAGATACTGAAGCCGGAACGCCTTATACTAGATCCACGTGCGGTGGGCGCCTCTAACACCTTCGACCACTGGCTGAAGTGTTTCGAAGACTACCTGGCAGCCTCCGCAGCGGTCACCACAGATGATGACAGACTCCGGGTCCTCCATGCGAGGGTAAGCGACACTGTCTACCTCGCGATCTGTGCAGCCACCGATTACACAAAGGCCCTCGAGCTTCTGAAGAAGCGTTATATCAAACCGCCCAACGAAATACACGCTCGTTACCTCTTAGCCACTCGACGACTGCAGTCTGGCGAAACGATGGAGGAATACGCGAACAAGCTCCTACAGCTAGCCAGGGGCTGTAACTGCAAAGCTGTGTCGGCTGAGCAGAGTATGAACGACCTCGCCCAAGATGCGTTTGTGGCGGGAGTCGGATCGTCGTACATTCGACTTAAACTACTGGAGAAAGGTAACCTTGACCGTACCCAGGCAATAGAGCTAGCGGAGATGCTGGAGACGGCCTCCAAAAGCCTAGTATTGTATCCTGAAGACCACGTGGAGACAACGTGGCAGGAGCAGTCGCCAATCCCTCCTTGTCCCTCGGGTTCGAAATGCTGCGTAATGGCGTGCTCACACTCGGGCCAGACGACGGCAGCAGCTCCGGGCGGCCCGCGGTGTTACTTCTGTGGGGGAGCGAAGCATACTCGGCAGCGGTGTCCCGCTAAAGCTGTGCTGTGCTCCGCCTGCGGTAAGAAGGGGCACTATTCGAAAGTGTGCCGATCTAAATCTAGGAACGGCAGTGCGGCCTGCGATTCCTCAGAGCCCGGTTATTCGTCGTCGAAATCATCGAGGGTTTCATCCACGTGCGAGGCCAGGACGACGCCATTACAGTCGACGGAGTCGGAGATGGGTGACCACCAGGGGTCGCTGAGTTTGGCGCCATCACCCACGTGTGACCTATGGGAGCGGCCATGTTGGTCGGCACCGACCGCGAACGACCAGCAGGGCTCATCCTCGTCGATTTCAGCTGCCTGCAGTGGCGCTCATGAACCAACGGTGGCGTCGATCATCCTGGACCAGGCCAAGCCTCATAGACTTGACAAATCTATGATGAACATCCAGGTAAATGACCACTTGATTTATTGTCGGTTTGACAGCGGGTGCACTGAGAGCTTTATCCACCCAGACACTGTGAAGCGGTGTGGACTCCGGATTCAACCTGCCAAACAGACAATTTCTATGGCATCGAGGTACCGGTCTGTCACCGTGCAAGGGAGTTGCGTGGTCACTTTAACGGTGCAAGGCACAGTTTACGAGCGTTTCAAGCTCCTAGTGTTGCCGTACCTTTGCGCGCCAATACTTCTCGGACTTAACTTCATGGTCCACTTGAGGAGTGTAACCCTACAGTACGGTGGGCCACTCCCTTCACTCTCAGTGGGAGAACAGCAGCCTCCAAATTGCCCAACACGCCCCGCCTCTAGCCTCTCGATGCTGAAGATCACCACACCCTCCCTGTTCCAGAATCTTGTGCCAGGCTGCAAGCCCATTGCGACTAAGAGTAGGCGTTACAGCGCTGAGGATCGGATCTTCATTCAATCTGAGGTTCAGCGGCTCCTCAAAGAAAGGATCATACAACCCAGTGCTAGTCCGTGGAGAGCGCAGGTCATGGTGGTCAAGAGCGGGAACAAACCCCGGATGGTCATTGACTATAGTCAGACCATTAATCGATACACGCAGCTGGATGCGTATCCCCTCCCGCGCATATCTGATATGGTCAATCAGATTGCACAGTACCGGGTGTTCTCCACCATAGACCTCAAGTCTGCCTACCACCAACTCCCCATTCGCCCAGAGGACCGACAATACACGGCTTTTGAGGCGGATGGTCGATTGTATCACTTTCTCAGGGTTCCCTTGGTGTCACCAATGGGGTCTCGGTCTTCCAGCGTGCTATGGACCGAATGGTGGACCAGAACGGGCTGCGGGCTACCTTCCCGTACCTGGATAACGTCACCATCTGCGGCCATGACCAGCAGGACCACGACACGAATCTCCTGAATTTCCTACGCACTGCATCTCGCCTGAACCTGACCTACAACAGGGAGAAGTGTGTGTTCCGTACGCGCCATTTAGCCATCCTAGGATACGTGGTGGAAAACGGGGTCATTGGCCCAGATCCAGACCGTATGCGCCCCCTTTCTGAACTTCCCTTGCCCGCTAGTGCAAAAGCACTGAGAAGATGCTTAGGCTTCTTCTCTTATTATGCGCAGTGGGTTCCCAATTACGCGGACAAAGCCCGTCCGCTCATTAAGTCCACGACTTTTCCCCTAACGCCAGAGGCCCGATTGGCCTTCGATAAATTAAAAGCCGACATCGCAAAAGCTACGATGCAAGCTGTTGATGAGTCCATCCCCTTTCAGGTGGAGAGCGATGCATCTGATTTCGCCCTGGCCGCCACACTTAACCAGGCGGGCAGGCCCGTCGCATTTTTTTCCCACACCCTCCAAGGCCCCGAAATCCGGCATTCAGCGGTGGAAAAGGAGGCCCAGGCCATTGTGGAGGCCGTCAGGCACTGGCGCCATTACTTGGCGGGAAAACGGTTCACCCTGATCACGGACCAGCGGTCTGTGGCGTTCATGTTTAATAACACGCAGAGGGGCAAGATCAAGAATGACAAGATCTTGCGGTGGAGAATTGAACTCTCCACCTATAACTATGACATCATGTATCGTCCAGGGAAACTCAATGAGCCCTCGGATGCCCTCTCGCGTGGAACATGCGCCAGTATACAGGAGGACCGTTTGCAGGCTCTCCATAATGACCTATGCCATCCTGGGGTCACTCGGCTCTACCACTTTATAAAAGCCCGCAATCTGCCCTACTCGGTGGAGGACGTCAGGTCCGTAACAAGAAGCTGTCGGGTATGCGCGGAATGCAAACCGCACTTTTACCGACCTGACCGGGCACATTTAGTCAAGGCCACTCGTCCCTTCGAGAGACTGAGTGTCGATTTTAAGGGCCCCCTTCCCTCAACAGATCGGAATGTGTACTTCCTCAACATCATTGACGAGTACTCTAGGTTCCCTTTTGTTGTTCCCTGCTCTGATACATCCGCTGCCATGGTTATCAAGGCATTCCGTGATCTCTTTACCCTGTTCGGGTACCCCGGCTACATTCACAGCGACAGGGGCTCGTCGTTCATGAGCGATGACTTAAGGCAATACCTGCTCTCATACGGGATTGCCTCTAGTAGGACCACGAGCTACAACCCTAGGGGTAACGGACAGGTGGAACGTGAGAATGCTACAGTCTGGAAGGCTGTCTTACAGGCGTTGAAGTCAAAAAGCCTTCCAGTCTCCCGTTGGCAAGAGGTGCTCCCTGATGCGCTCCATTCTATTCGCTCACTCCTGTGTACGGCAACCAATGCTACTCCCCATGAGAGGATGTTTTCATTCCCTCGGAAGTCTTCCTTGGGGTCCTCATTACCGTCTTGGTTGACGTACTCAGGACCCGTCCTCCTGCGGCGACATGTAAGGGCCCGCAAGTCCAACCTGTTGGTCGAACAGGTCCATCTCCTCCACGCCAACCCTCAGTATGCCTATGTGGCATACCCTGACGGGCGAGAGGACACGGTCTCGATCCGAGACCTGGCGCCAGCAGGGGACGTAGCAACCCCTGTCGCTCCCATATCCCCTGTTACAAACCCCTTAACTCTTGTTTCTCCCCCGGACACGGCGCGGGCAGCATCGGGACCATTGCTTAACCCTTTTACTCCCGTGTACAGCTTGCCTGAGTCCAGAGGATGGTCGACACTTCAGGGCGTGTCGGGACTCCATGGATTACCGTCACCTCAGGGTCAACCGGCCTGTGAGTCTGTGGAGGAACAGCTGGACATCGCCTTGGGGAGAACGCCACCGCAAGTGCCTACTCCGGTGTCACTGCCGGTATTGAGGTGGTCACAATGACGGTGCGGTCCCCCTGACTCTCTGAACTTATAGACTGATGACAAATTATTCTGTTTTGTACCCCGCCGGCCTTTGTTCTCAAAGGAGGGGTGAATGTGGTGAACCATCATTGGTTCCCACTGGATAGTACTGAGCCAGGGTCTGGCCAGTACTACAAGTATGTACATATGTTGCTGTTGGGTTAGGGATGGGTTCTGTTACTTGTTGCTGTTGGGGTTAGGGTGGGGTTGTTACACCTTTGTATTGTAGTGTTGTGGTACATCCCAGTCGGGCTCCGCCTCCTGGGAGAGGTATAAAGGTCCCTGCTCTGTCTGGGACCCCCTCAGTCTGGGATCGTGTATATAATTGTTAGCTGCTTTGTTACAGCAAATAAAAGCCTTTATTTCCTGAGCAACAAGCCTCGTGTATGATGACGCGCATCAACCACCATAGTGGGTCGGATCTCAATCAATGATGAGACAGAGTACAAGAATGAGATAGAGAATCTGGTGAACTGGTGCGGCAACAATAATCTCTCCCTCAATCTCAATAAAACAAAGGAGATTGTCATCGACTTCAAGAAGCGCAGAGGAGAACGTGCCCCTGTCTACATCAACGGGGACCAAGTAGAAAGGGTCGAGAGCTTCAAGTTTTTAGATGTCCAGATCACCAGCAACCTGTCCTTGTCCCCCCATGCCAACACTATAGTTAAGAAAGCCCATCAATGCCTCTACTTTCTCAGAAGACTAAGGAAATTTGGCATGTCAGCAATGACTCTCACCAACGTTTACAGATGCACCGTAGAAAGCATTCTTTCTGATTCTATCACAGCTTGGTATGGCTCCTGCTCTGCCCAAGACTGCAAGAAACTACAAAAGGTCGTGAATGTAGCCCAAACTACCACGCAAACCAGCCTCCCATCCATTGACTCTGTCTGGATTTCCCGCTGCCTCGGCAAAGCAGCCAGCATAGTTAAGGACTCCACGCACTCCGGACATTCTCTCTTCCACCTTCTTCCATCGGGAAAAATTGAGTTTGTGTCTTTGTGCCCTGTTTGTGATCAGAACTCCCACCCACCGGGCGAAGGAACAGCGTTCTGAAAGCTAGTGGCTTTTGCTACCAAATAAACCTGTTGGACTTTAACCTGGTGTTGTTAAACGTCTTACTGTGTTTACCCCAGTCCAACGCCGGCATCTCCACAGCAAGAGATTTAGCTGCAGACAAAGGTATTTCTTTCAAAATACTTTATTTACATAACTTTGTACAAGGTTACAGAATATCAGTACATAGTTATAGCTCCTTTTTTAGGCTCTTCTCCCTTATGCCTCACACTGAGTGACATCAAAATGACTTAGTTCCTCACGCACATGCTCAGTAACTATTATTCAAGTAGTGTTAGTGTTAACTCTTTACAAGGTGTTGTCATGAGGTAAGATGGAAAATGTTTTGAGGGAATGAGCGATTTTTTTCTACAAAATGTCACACTGAAAACACAATTTCAGTGTTTCAGATTGGAACACTCACTCTCCAAGGGCGCAAGGTTGTAAATGGTCTAACCAGGGGCCACTAAAGAAGAATTCAAAACTGAAAGGTAAAGACACCATTAAAGATTCTTCTGGGCCAGCAAGTAAATGAATGCCCATCTTGACCACAGAAAAATCTTAAAGTCTATAAATGCGTTAATAGTAATTGCTTTATTTCTGCCTCTCAAACATTATTTGCAGTTCAGCTTTGTGTTGGTGCCATTAGATTTGCCATCCCCTGACTGGTACCTTGCCTGTCTGTGCTGCTTGTAGTTTGTCAAGATTATGCAAATAAAGCCAACAATGAAAATTGGATCAACTGCACTGAGCAAGCAATGGCTTCACACCATCTGCCACTTACCCAATGGGAATGGGTCACCTGAAAGTTGCTCTCTGTGTCACTTTCTTCAAAATGCCATTTGATCATGGAGTCAGCTGTATGCAGAACCTGCTCACAGCAGATATAAATGAACTAATCACTGATAAGGCAGCTGTACAGGAAATATGGCAGGAGTACTTCACTGAACTCCTTAATTGACACTCCTAAATCACAGCACATTCACAGCATCAAATTGAGCAGTTGCCTGAGTCTTCATCTTTCTTTTGAAGAGCTGATTGAGACAATTAAATCAATCAAACCAGGCAAAGCCTCTGGTTCAGATGGTATTCCAACAGAGATTTGGAAGTGGAATTACAGAGCTTTTTAAGTCCTTACAGAATTAAAAAAACTTAAGAATATTTGGCTTCAGGAAAAAGTTCCTCAAAGTTCCCAACATAGAATATGAAAGCAAAAAGGATCTAAAAATGTATGTAGCAACTATCAAGGAATAAATCTCTCAATCACAGGAACAATCCTCACAAGGATCCTATTAAACTGTCGACCCAGAAACCTCATAGATGATGCCTTCCCAGAATCTCAGTGTAGGCTGAGTGGTCACGTGATGATGTGGCTACAAAAAGCAGCAATTGATGGGAGTGTGGGAGTTCTCCCCGGAGTGCAAGCAGAGCACAAAATATGGAGTAGGTGCTCAGCTAGTAAATAAAGTATTGTTTGTTACAACTCCTTGTCAGTGTTTAGGAACCCAACACTTCCACATGTTGATAGGTGTCAGCTATGTGGTACAAGGACTTTGTCGCATCTCCCCCTCAATTTCAATGAGAACATTGCAGACAGTTGGGAAGAATTTGAAAAGGAGGTGGCATATTTATTGTGGTGTTGCATTATCTGACAAATCAAAAAATGTACAAGCCTACATCTTACTAAACTTAGCAGACTCTGAAGCCATCAAGAAGCTTGACTTCAAAAGAAAAATGCTGGAAAATCTCAGCAAGTATGGCAGCATCTGTAAGGAGAGAAAAGAGCCATTCTTTTGAGTCCAAATGATCCTTTGTCAAAGCTTTAGGTTTCAGCATCCACAGTAATGTACTGATATTCTGTAACCTTGTACAAAGTTATGTAAATAAAGTATTTTGAAAGAAAGACCTTTGTCTGCAGCTAAATCTCTTGCTGTGGAGATGCCGACGTTGGACTGGGGTAAACACAGTAAGAAATTTAACAACACCAGGTTAAAGTCCAACAGGTTTATTTGGTAGCAAAAGCCACTAGCTTTCAGAATGCTGTTCCTTCGTCCGGTGGGTGGGAGTTCTGATCACAAACAGGGCACAAAGACACAAACTCAATTTACATGAATAATGATTGGAATGTGAGTCTTGATTATCAGTAACCCCCACAGCTTGCCTGCTGGACTTGCAGAATCTCCCTGGCTGTCCTGTCTGGAGACAATACACATCTCTTTAACCTGTGCTTAATGCTCCCTCCACCCACATTGTCTGTATCTTTAAGACCTGGTTGGCTGTAGAGATTCACATTCTAATCAGTATTCTGTAACTTGATTTTGTGTCTCTGTGTGCTGTTTGAGAGCAGATTTCCACTCCGTCTGACGAAGGAGCAGCGCTCCGAAAGCGAGTGGCGTTTGCTACCAAATAAACCTGTTGGACTTTAACCTGGTGTTGTTAGACTCCTTACTGTCTTTACCCCAGTCCAACGCCGGCATCTCCACATCACAATTATCCAGTACCAGATCCTCATCGCTAACTATATAATTCCCATTACGTGAATGTTTCTGAGCTGGTGTTGCAGAGAAACAAGTACAAAGGTGATAAGATGGAGGGGGCGGAGGTAAGCGGTGATGGCATAATGAATTGCAGTTGTAATTAGTTTATAAAATAGTACTCCTTCTCATCATCATCAACATCCATAGTGTAGCTGACATTAGAGAAAAATAATCCCTAATTCCTTTATCTTTCTTTTTCATGTGCATCATGTTGCAGTGGGGCAACACAAAAGGAGAGAACAAGTTAAAAAAATGAGCTTTACCCTTTCAGGATTAAGGAGCCAACATTGTTCCATACTAGTCTTAACAGTGTATGCGAGGGGAGGCTGTTAATATAGATTGTTCTACTTACGCTAGTTATTTCTAATATCAAACATTCAGATCTTTGTTTTCTAATGGTCAGAGCTACTTTTTACCTATACAGCTTTGTCCCATTACAGTATTTGGTAAAAGAGGCAGAGAATCATAGAATCATTGAATTATACAGTGCAGAAGAAGCACTTTGGCCCATCGAGTCTGCACCGACAAGTGAGGAACACCTGAACTCCCACCTAATCCCATCTACCAGCACTTGGCCCTAGCCTTGAATGTTATGACGTGCAAAGTGTTCATCCAAGTACTTTTTAAAGGGTATGAGGTAACCCGCCTCTACCACCCACCCAGGCAGCACATTCCAGACCATCACCACAGTCTGGGTAAAAAAGTTTTTCCTCACATCCCCCCTAAACCTCCTGCCCCTCACCTTGAAATAATGTCCCCTTGTGACTGACCCTTAGACTATGGGGAACAGCTGCTCCTTATCCACTCTGTCCATACCCCTCATTATCTTGTAAACTTCTATCAGGTCGCCCCTCAACCTCCGTCGTTCCAGTGAGAATAAACCAGTTTCTCCAAACTCTCCTCATAGCTAATGCCCTCCATGCCAGGCAACATCCTGGTAAATCTTATCTGTACCTTCTCCAAAGCCTCCATATCCTTCTGGTAGTGTGGCGACCAGAATTAAACACTATATTCCAAGTGCGGCCTAACTAAGGTTCTATAAAGCTGTAACATGGCTTGCCAATTTTTAAACTCAATACCCCGGCCAATGAAGGAAAGCATGCCGTATGCCTTCGTGATTACCTTCTCCACCGGCGTTGCCATTTTCAGTGACCTGTGTACCTGTACATCCAGATCCCTCTGCCTATCAATACTCTAAAGGATTCTGCCATTTACTGGATATTTCCTATCTTTATTAGACCTTCCAAAATGCATTACGTCACATTTTTCCGGATTAAACTCTATCTGCCATCTCCCCGCCCAAGTCTCTAACTGGTCTATATCCTGCTGTATCCTCTGATGGTCCTCATCGCTATCCGCAAATCCACCAACCTTTGTGTCATCCGCAAACTTACTAATCAAACCAGTTATATTTTCTTCCAAATCATTTATATATATTACGAACAGCAAAGGTCCCAGCACTGATCCCTGAGGAACACCACTTGTCACAGCCCTCCATTCAGAAACGCACCCTTCCACTGCTCCCTCTGTCTTCTATGACCGAATCTCACAACACCAGGTTAAAGTCCAACAGGTTTATTTGGCAGAATAAGCTTTCGGAGCGCTGCTCCTTCATCAGGTGAGGGCTCTCACCTGATGAAGGAGCAGTGCTCCGAAAGCTTGTGCTGCCAAATAAACCTGTTGGACTTTAACCTGGCATGTGAGACTTCTTACTGTGCTTACCCCAGTCTGATGCCAGCATCTCCACATCTTCTATGACTGAGCCAGTTCTGTATCCACCTTGCCAGCTCACCTCTGATCCCATGCAACTTCACCTTCTACACCAGTCTGCCATGAGGGACCTTGTCAAAGGTCTTACTGAAGTCCATGTCGACAACATCCACTGCCCTACCCTCATCAAGCATCTTCATCACTTCCTCAAAAATCTCGATCGAGTTAGTGAGACATGACCTCGCCTTCACAAAACCATGTTGCCTTTCGCTAATACGTCCACTTATTTCCAAATGGGAGTAAATCGTTTATTTGGTAGCACGAGCTTTTGGAGCGCTGCCCCTTCATCAGGCGAGTGGAGAGTTGGGTTCACAAACAGGAAATATATAGACACAGACTCAATTACAAGGTAATGGTTGGAATGAGAGTCTTAACAGGTAATCAAGTCTTTACAGGTGCAAACAATGTGAGTGGAGAGCGGGTTAAGCACAGGTTAGAGGTGTGAATTGCCTAAAGCCAGGACAGTTAGTAAGATTTCGCAAGACGAGGCCAAATGGTTACAAGTAGTATGACATAAACCCAACATCCCGGTTGAGGCCGTCCTCATGTGTGCGGAACTTGGCTATCAGTTTCTGCTTGGCGATTCTGCATTGTCGTGTGTCTTGAAGGTCGCCTTGGAGAAGATTGGAGGCTGAATGCCCTTGACTGCAGTGGTGTTCCCAACAGGAAGGGAACACTCCTGCCTGGTGATTGTCAAGCGGTGTCCATTCATCTGTTGTCGTAGCGTCTGCATGGTCTCGCCGATGTACCATGCCTCGGGACATCCTTTCCTGCAGCGTATCAGGTAGACAATGTTGGCCGAGTCGCACGAGTATGTATTGTGTATCTGGTGGATGGTGTTCTCACGTGAGATGATGGCATCCGTGTCGACAATCCGGCACGTCTTGCAGAGGTTGCTGTGGCAGGGTTGTGTGGTGTCGTGGTCACTGTTCTCCTGAAGGCTGGGTAGTTTGCTGCGAACAATGGTCTGTTTGAGATTGCGTGGTTATTTGAAGGCAAGTCGTGGGGTGTGCGGATGGCCTTGGCGAGATGTTCGTCTTCATCGATGACATGTTGAAGGCTCCGGAGAAGATGTCGTAGCTTCTCCACTCCGGGGAAGTACTGGACGACGAAGGATAGTCTATTGGCCGTATCCCAAGTTTGTCTTCTGAATAGGTCGGCGCGTTGGAATTGTCGATCGATGAGTTGAGCGCCATATCCTGTTCTTACCAGGGCATCTTTCAGCATCTATAGGTGTCTGTTGCATTCCTCCTCATCTGAGAAGATCCTGTGCATACGGAGGGCTTGTCCAAAGGGGACTACTGTCCAGGATCGATTGGATTCTTGGACACACACACACACCTCCATCAAGGACGGTCACCTTAGCACTTCACTGCACCGCACACTCTGGACTACTCTTCAGAATCGGTTGCATTCTTGGACACACGCATCTCCATCAAGGATGGTCACCTCAGCACTTCACTGTTCCGCACACCATGGATCATTCTCCAGAATTGGTTGCATTCTTGGACACAGGCATTGCGTTCCTCCACATCTGAGCAGGTCCTGTGTATACGAAGAGCTTGGCCATAGGAGATGGCTTCTTTAATGTGTTTAGGGTGGAAGCTGGAGAAGTGAAGCATCGTGAGGTTATCCGTGGGCTTGCGGTACAGTGAGGTGCTGAGGTGACCATCCTTGATGGAGATGCGTGTGTCCAAGAATGCAACCGATTTCAGAGAGTAGTCCATGGTGTGCGGCGCAGTGAAGTGCTAAGGTGACCGTCCTTGATGGAGATGTGTGTGCGTGTCCAAGAATGCAACCAATTCTGGAGAGTAGTCTGCTTTGGACAAGCCCTCCGTATACACAGGATCTGCCTCAGATGAGGGGGAATGCAACAGACACCTTCAGACGCTGAAAGACACCCTCGTAAGAACAGGATATGGCGCTCGACTCATCGATCGACAGTTCCAACGCGCCACAGCAAAAAAACCGCACTGACCTCCTCAGAAGACAAATATGGGACACGGCCAACAGAGTACCCTTCGTCATCCAGTACTTTCCTGGAGCGGAGAAGCTATGATATCTTCTTCAGAGCCTTCAAAGTGTCATCGATGAAGACGAACATCTCACCAAGGCTATCCCCACACCCCACTACTTACATTCAAACAACCGCACAACTGTTCACAGCAAACTACCCAGCCTTTAGGAGAACAGTGACCACGACACCAACACAACCCTGCCATAGCAACCTCTGCAAGACATGCTGAATCGTCGATACGGATGCCATCATCTCATGTGAGAACAGCATCCACCAGGTACACGGTACATACTCTTGCGACTCGGCCAACATTGTCTACCTGATACGCTGCATGAAAGGATGTCCCGAGACATGGTACATTGGCGAGACTTTGCAGATGCTATAACAACGGATTAATGAACACCGCTCGACAATCACCAGGCTGGAGTGTTCCCTTCCTGTCGAGGACACTTCAGCAGTCAAGGGTATTCAGCCTCCAATCTTCAGGCAAGCATTCTCCAAGGCGGCCTTCAAGACACACGACAACGCAGAATCACCGAGCAGAAACTGATAGCCAAGTTCCGCACATAGAAGGACGGCCTCAACCTGGATGTTGGGTTCATGTCACACTACCTATAACCATTTGGCCTGAGCTTGCGAAATCTTACTAACTGTCCTGGCTTTAGACAATTCACAGTTGGGTGGATTAGCAAATTTGCTGATGACACCAAAGTCGGTGGTGTGGTAGACAGTGAGGAAGGGTGTCGTAGTTTGCAGGAAGACTTAGACAGGTTGCAAAGTTGGGCCGAGAGGTGGCGGATGGAGTTTAATGCGGAGAAGTGTGAGGTAATTCACTTTGGTAGGAATAACAGATGTGTTGAGTATAGGGCTAACGGGAGGACTTTGAATAGTGTGGAGGAGCAGAGGGATCTAGGTGTATGTGTGCATAGATCCCTGAAAGTTGGGAATCAAGTAGATAAGGTTGTTAAGAAGGCATATGGTGTCTTGGCGTTTATTGGTAGGGGGATTGAATTTAGGAGTCGTAGCGTTATGTTGCAACTGTACACAACTCTGGTGCGGCCGCACTTGGAGTACTGTGTGCAGTTCTGGTCCCCACATTACAGGAAGGATGTGGAGGCTTTGGAGAGGGTGCAGAGGAGGTTTACCAGGATGTTGCCTGGTATGGAGGGGAGATCCTATGAGGAGAGGCTGAGGGATTTGGGATTGTTTTCGCTGGAAAGGCGGCGGCTAAGAGGGGATCTTATTGAAACATATAAGATGATTAGAGGTTTAGATAGGGTGGATAGTGATAGCCTTTTTCCTCTGATGGAGAAATCCAGCACGAGGGGGCATGGCTTTAAATTGAGGGGGGGTAGTTATAGAACCGATGTCAGGGGTAGGTTCTTTACCCAGAGGGTGGTGAGGGATTGGAATGCCCTGCCAGCATCAGTAGTAAATGCGCCTAGTTTGGGGGCGTTTAAGAGATCCGTAGATAGGTTCATGGACGAAAAGAAATTGGTTTAGGTTGGAGGGTCACAGTTTTTTTTTACTGGTCGGTGCAACATCGTGGGCCGAAGGGCCTGTTCTGCGCTGTAATGTTCTATGTTCTATGTTCTATGTTCTTTAACCTGTGCTTAACTCACTCTCCACTCATATTGTCTGCAGCTGTGAAGACTTGATTAGCTGTTAAGACTCGCATTCCAACCATTATCTTGTAATTGAGTTTGTGTCTATATATTTCCTGTTTGTGAACCCAACTCTCCACTCATCTGATGAAGGAGCAATGCTCCGAACGCTTGTGCTACCAAATAAACCTGTTGGACTTTAACCTGGTGTTATGAAATTTCTTACTGTGCCTACCCCAGTCCAATGCCGGCATCTCCACATCCAGTCACCAAAGCAGTCTTCTGTCACCACCCTCTGTCTCCTACAATTAAGCCAATTTTGAATCCACTTTTATCAAATTACCTGTATCCCATGTGCATTTGTCTTTACAAATCTCCCATGTGGGACTTGTCAAAGCCTTTGCTGGAATCCATATAAACTATATCAACTGCACTACCCTCATCCACACACCTGGTCATCTCCTCAAAAAATTCAATCAAATTTATTAGGCATGACCTTCCTCTGACAAAGCCATGCTGACTATCCCTGATCAAGCCTTGTCTCTTGAAGTGGAGATAAATGCTCTCCTTCAGAATTTTCTCAACCAGTTTTCCTACCACTAACATGAGACTCACTTGTATTGGTTCCCTGGTTTGTCTCTACAACCCTTCTTAAATAGTGGAACCACATTAGCTGTTCTCCAGTCATCTGGCATCTTCCTTGTGGCTGGAGAGGAATTAAAAATGTGGGCCAGAGTCCCTGCCTCCCACAGCAACCTAGGGCACAATTCATTCGGACCTTGAGATTTTCCACTTTTAAGGCTGCCAACACCTCCAATACCTTGTCCTTCCCTATGTCAATTTGTTCAAAACCCTCAGTCTCTTTCCCTGAATTCCATACCATCATCCTCATTCTCTTGGGTGAAGACTGATGTGAAGTATTCATTCAACACTCTACCAATGGCCTCTGGCTCCACCCACAGATTGCCCCCTTGGTCCCTAATGGGCCTTATTCTTTTCCCGGTTATCCTCTTCCCATTGATATAGTTACAGAATATCTTGGGATTTTCCCTACTTGTAATCAGTGTTTTCTCATGTCCCCTCCTTGCTTTCCTAATTGCTTTTTTAAACTCCACCCTGCGCTTTCTATGCTTCACTAATGCTTCCACAGATTTGCTCCCCTTGTACTTGACTTGTTAAAGTCTTTCTTTTCCTTCTCATCGCATCCTGAATATCTCTGGTCATCTATGATTCTCTGGGCTTGTTATTCCTTCCTATCAGCCTAAAGGTAAAATGCTGGTCTTGCACCCTGCCCATTTCCTTGTTGATTATTCCCCACTGCTCTTCTGTAGATTTCCCCATTAGTAGCTGTTCCCAGGCTACCTCAGCCAAATCCTGCCTTATTTTATTAAAATCCACTCTTCCCCCAATCCAAAACTTGTTTTTTTGCAACTTGGCAACTTAAGTGTTAAGTCGCTTTCTTGAGCCAGACTTTTTCAGATCCACTCAGCTACCTTACTTATTACATGGGAAAATGGCAGAACACTGCACTGTAAAATAATTGCAAATCTGCAAGCTGATGTGCGCTCAGGCACATAGGAGATGTCACTCAGAAGAGAGTTTAATTATGAATACTTTTGCTTTACTAGGATTACATGGATAATTAACTGAGATAAGAGTGGGTCAGTAATTGTACCTGTTAGTCTGCTACCTGTGCTGACACAAGTAGAGTTAATTGAAAAAAAAGCTTTCTCCACTGGAATTTGGATTGTTCCTTGATGGCAGAACCTTTTATTTGTCTGTCTGATTCTTACAATATAGCAGTTCCTCCATGCCAAAATCGTTTATAAAACTATTGATTTAATCTTATCGAATTAATATTTAGTGGAGTGATTTCTCCCCCAGCATAATATGTTCTTTTCCTGATGGTTCCAGGCAGACAATTAGATTAAATTAAATAATAAACTGTCAAGATTTTATGGTTATTCTTCAGTAATTTTAGTAACATAATCCTGTAGAATGTATTGTGTGCATTAAACAGTTCTAGAGGAATTTAGTTGGAATGATGTAATCCCTTAACATTTTGCAAAGGTCAGTTCTTTAATGTCAGTTTAACAGTATAGTCTGGAATTAGACTGGGTGGCAGGTTTGGGTGTACAGTGGTGGGGATCGTGGAGGGAGAAGGGGGGCATTTGGAATTCAATGATATTGCTGGGTCATCCAATTAATGATCCTCAGATATGGGAGCTGACAAGTTCAGGGATGTGGACAGGAGAAGGTACCAGCTCGGGCAAGGCTGGCACTATCTTTAAAATCTCTGGAATAGTTCCTACAGATTGGATGGTAGATAATGTTCAAAAGGGGCGGCACGGTAGCACAGTGGTTAGCACTGCTGCTTCACAGCTCCAGGGACCTGGGTTCGATTCCCGGCTTGGGTCACCGTCTGTGTGAAGTTTGCACATTCTCCTCGTGTCTGCGTGGGTTTCCTCCGGGTGCTCTGGTTTCCTCCCACAGTCCAAAGATGTGCGGGTTAGGTTGATTGGCCATGCTAAAAAATTGCCCCTTAGTGTCCTGGGATGTGTAGATTAGAGGGATTAGTGGGTAAAATATGTAGGGATATGGGGGTAGGGCCTGGGTGGGATTGTGGTCGGTGCAGACTCGATGGGCCGAATGGCCTCTTTCTGTACTGTAGGGTTTCTATGATTTCTATGATTTCTATGAGGAGGTTGGGAGAAAACAGGGAACTATATACCATGTAGTGAAGTTGCCAGAGTCCATTATCAAGGATTTCATAGCACAGTATTTGGAAAGCAGTGGTATGATCAGACAAAGTCAGCATGAATTTATGAAAGGGAATCATGCTTGACAAATCAACTGTAATTCTTTGGTGTAACTAGTAGAGTTGACCAGGGAGAACTGGTTGATGTGGTTTATTTAGACATTCAGAAGGTATTCGACAAAATCGCACACAGCAGACTATTATGTACATTTAAAGTGCATGGGATCGCAGGTAGTGACTTGAGATGAATAGAATCATAGAATCCCTACAGTGCAGAATGAGGCCATTCAGCTCATTAAGCCTGCATCGACAACAATCCCACCCAGATCCCATCCCCCCAACCCCATTTACTTACCCCGTTAGTCCCTGTGACACTGAGGGGCAATTTAGTATGGCCAATCAACCTAACCTGCACATCTTTGGACTGTGGGAGGAAACCGGAGTACGCAGAGATAACCCACACGGACACGGGGAGCACATGCAAACTCCACAGAGACAGTGACCCAAGGGCAGAATTGAACCCGTATGAGGACCACTATGTCACTGTACCACCCCGAAAGCTGGTCAGCAGACAGGAAGCAATTGGTTGGAATAAGTGGGTCTTTTTCTGATTGGCAGGCAGTGACTAGTTGGGTACCGCATGGATCTGTGCTAGGAACCCAACTGTTCACATTATATTTTAATGATTTAGACGAGGGAACTAAATGTATTATCTCCAAATTTGTAGATGTTACAAAGTTGGGTGGATGGGTGAGCTGTGAGAAGGATACAGAGGTGGTTCAGCATAATTTGGACAGGCTGAGTGGGCATACGCATGACAGATGCAGTATAATGTGTAGAAATGTGAGATTATCCATTTTAGCAGCAAAAATAGGAAGACAGACTATTACTTGAATGGGTGTAAATCAAGAGAGGTAGATACTCAGCGAGACCTTGGTGTCCTTGTGCATCAGTCACTGAAAGAACAGCAAGCAGAAAGGAAGGCAAATGGTATGTTGGCCTTCATAGCAAGAGGATTTGAGTATCGGAATAGGGATGTTTTACTGCAATTGTTCCACAGGACCAGGCTGAGGAGAAGGCAGTTGGTTTGTTCACTACATTTATTTATTTATTTTAAGTTAAATTTGTGTAAAAAATTGGAGGTTTTTTTTAAAACAGGAAGTGGGCCCAGCAGGAGTCTGGGAAGGTTTTTGGAGGGTTTAAAAGTAGGCCGCACTTTTGAGCGGGCAGCATCGTTAGCGGGCAGCAGAGTGAGCAGGAGGCAGAGTGAAAGCTGTAGGGCTTTGGCTCACAGGGCTTGGGCGAGCAGGGGTGAGTTAATTCATTTTTTGCTGTTTCTACCTGGTACTGGCAAGGTATCTAGAGGGGATGGGTGTGAAGGCAGTGCAATGTTCCTCTTGCACTATGTTCGAGGTGAGGGACGACGTCAGTGTCCCTGCTGATTATACCTGTGAGAAGTGCATCCATCTGCAGCTCCTCCAAAACCGTGTAAGGGAACTGGAGCTGGAGTTGGAGGAACTTAGGATCATTAGGGATGCAGAGATGGCCATAGACAGAAGCTTCAGGGATACAGTTACTCCGCGGAATGAAAATAGATGGGTGACGGTGAGAGGGGCTGGGAAGAAGCAGTCGGTGCAGGGATCCCCTGTGGTCGTTCCCCTTAGCAATAAGTATTCCGCTTTGGATACGGTTGAGGGGGACGACATACCAGTGGTGAGCCGCAGTGAGAGGATCTCCGGCACTGAGTCCGTCCCTGTGGCTCAGGAGGGTAAGGAGGAGAGCGGGAGGGCAATAGTTATTGGGGACTCATTAGTTAGAGGGATAGATAGGAGGTTCTGTGGCAGCAAAAGAGACTCTCGGATGGTTTGTTGCCTACCGGATGCCAGGGTCCGTGACGTCTCGGACCGTGTTTTCCGGATTCTTAAGGGGGAGGGGAAACAGTCACAAGTCGTGGTACACATTGGTACCAACGACATAGGTAAGAGAAGGGACGGGGATTTAAAACAGGAAT
This sequence comes from Mustelus asterias, assembly GCF_964213995.1. Taxonomy (NCBI): domain Eukaryota; kingdom Metazoa; phylum Chordata; class Chondrichthyes; order Carcharhiniformes; family Triakidae; genus Mustelus; species Mustelus asterias. Next base: position 44,837,577 of record NC_135801.1, read on the forward strand.
TTCGGGAGCTGGGCTGGAAGCTGAGAGCAAAGACAAAACATGTGGTCATCTCTGGTACGCTACCGGTGCCACGTGATAGCGAGTTGAGGAACAGGGAGAGAGTGCACTTAAACATGTGGTTGCAGGGATGGTGCAGGAGGGAGGGTTTCAGATACGTGGATAATTGGAACACGTTCTGGGGAAGGTGGGACCTCTACAAACAGGACGGGGTGCACCTGAACCAGAGGGGCACCAATATCCTGGGAGGGAAATTTGCTACGGCTCTTCAGGGGGATTTAAACTAATTTGTCAGGGGAGTGGGAAAAGGAGTTGTAGTCCGGAAGTCAGTGTTGAGGGTGGTGAGATATTGGGGAAGGTATCAAGGTCAAGGGTGGGTACCGGTAGACAGGAAGATGGGTTGAAGTGTGTCTACTTCAATGCAAGGAGCATCCGGAACAAGGTGGATGAACTTGGGGCATGGATTGCTACTTGGGACTACGATGTTGTGGCCATTACGGAGACGTGGGTAGAACAAGGACAGGAATGGTTGTTGGACGTTCCGGGGTATAGATGTTTCAGTAAGTGTAGGGAAGCTGGTAAAAGAGGTGGAGGAGTAGCATTGTTAATCAAGGATAGTTTAACGGCTGCGGAAAAGCACTTTGAGGGGGATATGCACACTGAGGTAATATGGGCTGCAGTTAGAAACAGGAAAGGAGCGGTCACGTTGCTAGGAGTTTACTATAGGCCCCCAAATAATAATAGAGATGTGGAGGAAGAAATTGCAAAGCAGATTATGGATACGTGTGGGGGTCACAGGGTAGTTGTCATGGGGGACTTTAACTTTCCAAATATTGATTGGAACCTTTGTAGGTCAAATAGTTTGGATGGGGCACTTTTTGTGCAGTGTGTGCAGGAGGGTTTCCTGACACAATATGTGGATAGGCCGACAAGGGGTGAGGCCACATTGGATTTGGTACTGGGAAATGAACCGGGCCAAGTGTTAGATTTGGTTGTGGGAGAGAACTTTGGAGATAGTGACCACAATTCGGTGTCTTTTGTTATTGCAATGGAGAGGGATAGGGCCGGACGGCAGGGCAAGGCTTACAATTGGGGGAGAGGTAATTATGATGCGATTAGGCAAGAATTAGGGGGCATAAGATGGGAACAGAAACTGTCAGGGAAAGGCACTGATGAAAAGTGGAACTTTTTCAAGGAACAAATACTGGGTGTCCTTGATAGGTATGTCCCTGTCAGGCAGGGAGGAAATGGCCGAGTGAGGGAACCGTGGTTCACAAAAGAGGTGGAATGTCTTGTGAAAAGGAAGAGGGAAGCTTATGTAGGGATGAGGAAACAAGGTTCAGATGGCTCGATTGAGGGTTACAAGTTAGCAAGGAATGAGCTGAAAAAGGGGCTCAGGAGAGCTAGGAGGGGACATGAGAAGTCCTTGGCGGGTCGGATCAAGGAAAACCCCAAGGCTTTTTACTCTTATGTGAGGAATAAAAGAATGACCAGGGTGAGGTTAGGGCCGGTCAAGGACAGTGGTGGGAACTTGTGTATGGAATCAGTAGAGATAGGCGAGGTGATGAATGAATACTTTTCTTCAGTGTTCACCAAGGAGAGGGGCCATGTTTTTCAGGAAGAGAAGGTGTTACAGGCTAATAGGCTGGAGGAAATAGATGTTCGGAGGGAGGATGTCTTGGCAGTTTTGAATAAACTGAAGGTCGATAAGTCCCCTGGGCCTGATGAAATGTATCCTAGGATTCTTTGGGAGGCGAGGGATGAGATTGCAGAGCCTTTGGCTTTGATCTTTGGGTCCTCGCTGTCCACGGGGATGGTGCCAGAGGAATGGTGAGTGGCAAATGTTGTTCCTCTGTTTAAGAAAGGGAATAGAAATGACCCTGGTAATTATAGACCGGTTAGTCTGACTTCGGTGGTTGGTAAATTGATGGAAAAGGTCCTTAGGGATGGGATTTACGACCATTTAGAAAGATGCGGATTAATCCGGGATAGTCAGCACGGATTTGTGAAGGGCAAATCGTGCCTCACAAATTTGATAGAATTTTTTGAGGAGGTAACTAGGTGTGTTGATGAAGGTAGGGCGGTTGATGTCATATACATGGATTTTAGTAAGGCGTTTGATAAGGTCCCCCATGGTCGGCTTATGATGAAAGTAAGGAGGTGTGGGATAGAGGGAAAGTTGGCCGATTGGATAGGTAACTGGCTATCTGATCGAAGACAGAGGGTGGTGGTGGATGGAAAATTTTCGGACTGGAGGCAGGTTGCTAGCGGAGTGCCGCAGGGATCGGTGCTTGGTCCTCTGCTCTTTGTGATTTTTATTAATGACTTAGAGGAGGGGGCTGAAGGGTGGATCAGTAAATTTGCTGATGACACCAAGATTGGTGGAGTAGTGGATGAGGTGGAGGGCTGTTGTAGGCTGCAAAGAGACATAGATAGGATGCAAAGCTGGGCTGAAAAATGGCAAATGGAGTTTAACCCTGATAAATGTGAGGTGATTCATTTTGGTAGGACTAATTTAAATGTGGATTACAGGGTCAAAGGTAGGGTTCTGAAGACTGTGGAGGAACAGAGAGATCTTGGGGTCCATATCCACAGATCTCTAAAGGTTGCCACTCAAGTGGATAGAGCTGTGAAGAAGGCATATAGTGTGTTAGCTTTTATTAACAGGGGGTTGGAGTTTAAGAGCCGTGGGGTTATGCTGCAACTGTACAGGACCTTGGTGAGACCGCATTTGGAATATTGTGTGCAGTTCTGGTCACCTCACTATAAGAAGGATGTGGAAGCGCTGGAAAGAGTGCAGAGGAGATTTACCAGGATGCTGCCTGGTTTGGAGTGTCGGTCTTATGAGGAAAGGTTGAGGGAGCTGGGGCTGTTCTCTCTGGAGCGGAGGAGATTGAGGGGAGACTTAATAGAGGTTTATAAAATGATGAAGGGGATAGATCGAGTGAACGTTCAAAGACTATTTCCTCGGGTGGATGGAGCTATTACAAGGGGGCATAACTATAGGGTTCATGGTGGGAGATATAGGAAGGATATCAGAGGTAGGTTCTTCACGCAGAGAGTGGTTGGGGTGTGGAATGGACTGCCTGCAGTGATAGTGGAGTCAGACACTTTAGGAACATTTAAGCGGTTATTGGATAGGCACATGGAGCACACCAGGATGGTAGGGAGTGGGATTGCTTGATCTTGGTTTCAGATGTAGGTCGGCACAACATCGTGGGCCGAAGGGCCTGTTCTGTGCTGTAATGTTCTATGTTCTATGTTCTAATTGTATAGGGTGTTTGTGAGGTCACACCTGGAGTATAGTGTGAAGTTGAATGTTCTTGCTATAGAGGGAGTGCAGCGAAGGTTTGTCAGGCTGATTCCTGGGATGGCAGGTCTGCCATACGAGGAGAGATCAAGTCGGTTAGGATTATATTCATTGGAGTTTAGAAGAGTGAGAGTGAAACTTATAAAATTCTAAAAGGATTAAACAAAGTAGATTTAGAATGGGGGTGGGGGTCCAGAACCCAGGGCCATGGTTTGAGAATAAGTCTTTGAGGACCGAGGTGAGAAAAAAATTCTTCACCAGAGGGTGGTGAATCTGTGGAATTCACTACCACAGAAAGTAGTTGAGGCCAAAACGCTGACTGATTTCCAGAAGGAATTAGATATTGCTCTTGGGGCTAAAAGGATCAAGAGATATGGGGGGGCTTGGGCGGGGGGGGGGGGGGGGGGGGGGGGGGGAGGAGGCAGGATCAGGGTATTGAATTTGATGATCAGCCATGATCAGCAACTGGAGTACTGTGTGCAGTTTTGGTCCACTTATTTGCGAAAGGATATATTGGCCTTGGAGGGAGTGCAGAGAAGGTTCACCAGGTTGATACCGGAGATGAGGGGTGTAGCTTATGAGGAGAGATTAAACAGATTGGGTCTGTACTCGTTGGAGTTTAGAAGGATGAGGGGTGATCTTATAGAGACATATAAGATAATGAAGGGGCTGGATAGGGTAGAAGTGGAGAGATTCTTTCCACTTAGAAGGGAAACCAGAACTAGAGGGCACAGCCTCAAAATAAGGGGGGGGGGCTGGTTCAGAACAGAGTTGAGGGGGAACTTCTTCTCTCAGAGGGTAGTGAATCTCTGGAATTCTCTGCCCATTGAAGTGGTGGAGGCTTCCTCGTTGAATATGTTTAAATCACGGGTAGATAGTTTTCTGATCGATAAGGGAATTAGGGGATATGGGGAGCAGGCGGGTAAGTGGAACTGATTCGCTTCAGATCAGCCATGATCTTGTTGAATGGCGGGGCAGGCTCGAAGGGCCAGATGGCCTACTCCTGCTCCTATTTCTTATGTTCTTATGATCATAATGAATGGTGGAGCAGGCTCAAAGGGCAGAATGGCCCACTCCTGCTTCTATTTTCTATGTATGCTTCTATCATATTGCTCCTGGTCACCACCCCTTCGATTTTCACTCTTGGAAGGAGCATTGCAATCCAGGATGTCATGATTGTTCAGAGCCTGTTCCCTATGTAGCGTCGGTTTCTGCAAAGCACAGCCAACCACAACAATATGCGAGACAGTTGTTGGACATGCTGAAGGGCTTCACCAGATTATCAACAACTGAAAAGCCCCTGCTCAATGGTTGCTCAAGGTGTCGCACACCTGCTGTTGCATCTTTCTTCTGCATCAATGCTGGGGTTTGACACAGGATTAATGAGACATATCTTCAGTGGATAGATCTTGTACTCATTCTTGAAGTTGCACAAGGGCATGAAAAGATCGGACACCTAGAAATGTTTTAGTATGTAGGTGTTGTGACAGAGTCCTGAGAACCTTGCACAGACCTGAAGGATCCGTTTGAAGTGAGTGTTGCAACCCTGCTCTCAATGGTTGCAGCTCTCTCTCTGCTGTTCCTCCTCACTAGAGAACTCAAAGTCTGTTTGAATGAACCCCATTGAAAATTGCTGCACTTACTTCTCAAAGCCTCGTACCACCTTACTCCGTAGACACAAGTGGCAAAGTCACAGAGGATCTTCAACCAGAATGCTTCAGTTGTACTCATCAAATCTGGCTAGTTCCAGATCACTGCTGCCACTGTGTATTGACAATAACCTTCCCTATAATGTTACAGTGTTCTCAGAAAGGCTGTTGCATGCAGCTAAGACTGACCTTCTGCTCAGCTTCCTTAGAGAGAGTGAGGCACTGAGGTTTGATGATGGTGGGTAATTTTTACAAGTTAGCAATGCAGTGTAGCACACTACACAATTGGAGCTCAGATGAGCAGATCAGACCTGGAGAGCAGTAGTGTATGCTGACTGTGTCTCCCATCATTTTCTACCTATTTAACTTAAATTAACTCTTGCACTGTTTAAAGAAAAGTCAAAAGCAACTGACATTATAGTGAAGATTGAGCCCTACTGTGCAAATCAAAGATAAAGTGTAGCCTCTACCTGTCAGCCATGAGTTAAGGGCGAGGATTGGCATGTATAATTATGATATAATAGCCATTGCAGAGACATGGTTGAGTGAGGGGCAGGACTGGCAGCTCAACGTCCCGGGATACAGAATCTTCGGGCGAGACAGAGGAGAGGGTAAAAGAGGAGGAGGCATTGCATTATTAGTTAAGAAGGCAGTTATTGCAGTAAAGAAGGTGATGTCTTGGAGGGGGCATCAAATGAAGCTTTGTGGGTAGAGCTTAGGAATAAAAAAGGGACAGCTACATTGCTCGGTATTTATTACAGATAGTGGGAAATTGAAGAGCAAATATGTGCGCAATTCGCTTGGTTATTTATTTTATTATTAAAAATAATAAGAGGTGATTTCAATTTTCCCAACATTAGTTGGGATAGCCATCATATTAAAGGTTTAGATGGAGTAGAGTTCTTAAAATGTATACAGGAAAACTTCTTAGGTCAATATGTAGAGGATCCAACATAGGAAGGAGCTGTGCTGGACCTAATTCTGGGGAAAGAAGCCAGACAGGTGGTTGCTGAGCTGGTGGGGAGCATTTTGGTGATAGCGACCACAACATGGTTCAATTCAAATTTGTTATGGAAAAAGAAATTGACAAGGTGCAGAAAAAGGTTTTGGAATGGGGAAGAGTAGATTTTAACAAAATTAGGCAGGATCTGGCCAAAGTAGATTCTAACGAGTTATTTGTGGGGAAATCTACAGAAGAGCAGTGGGGGGGGGGGGTGTTCAAAGATGAAATGGGGAGGGTACAGGCCCAAAATGCTCTCTCTAGGCTAATAGGAAGGTGTAACAAACCCAGAGAACCATGAATGACCAGAGACATTCAGGATACAATGAGAAGGAAAAGAGAGGCTTTTAACAAGTCAATTGGTCGGGTGTTAAACGAATATTTCACATCTGTCTTCACCCATGAGAATGAGATAGTTATGGAACTCGGGGAGAGAGACTGTGAGGCTCTACAGAAAATTATCATAGGGAGTGACAAGGTATTGGAGGTATTGGCGGGCTTAAAAGTGGACAAATCTCCAGGTCCAGATGAATTGTGTCCCAGGCTGTTGTGGAAGGCAAGGGAGGAAATTGCAGGGGCTCTGACTCAAATTTTTAATTCCTCCCTGGCCACCATGGAGACGCCAGAGGACTGGCTAAAGTGGTCCCACTACGTAAGAAAGGTTGTAGAGATAAGCCAAGGAACTACAGACCAGTGAGTCTCATGTCTGTGGTTGGGAAACTACTGGAGAAAATTCTGAAGGAGAGAATCCATCTCCATTTGGAGAGGCAAGGTTTGATCAGGGATAGTCAGCATGGTTTTGTCAGAGGGAAGTCATGCCTAACAAATTTGATTGAATTTTCTGAGCAAGTAACCCAAGTGCGTGGATGAGGGTAGTGCGGTTGATTTCAGCAAAGCCTTTGACAAAGTCCCACATGGGTGACTTATTAAGAAGGCTGATGCACATGGGATACAGAGTGATCTGATAAAGTGGATTCATAATTGGCTTAGCGGTAGCAGACAGAGGGTGGTGACAGACGGCTGCTTTAGTGACTGCATGATGTGGAGATGCCAGCGTTGGACTGCGGTAAGCACAGTAAGAAGTCTCACGGTCTGTGCACTGTTTGAGAGCAGATTTTCACTCCATCTGACGAAGGAGCTGTGCTCCGAAAGCTTATGGTATTTGCTACCAAATAAACCTGTTGGACTTTAACCTGGTGTTGTGAGACTTCTTAGTGACTGCATGCCAGTGACCAGTGGCATACAACAGGGATCTATGCTGGGCCCCCTATTGTTCGTCATTTATATAAACGACATACATGACTATGTGTGGGGTAGGATCAGTAAGTTTGCCAATGACACAAAGATTGGCCATGTGGTTAACAGTGAGGTTGAGTGTCTTGGGTTACAGGAAGATATAGACAAGATGGTCAAATGTGGCAGATAAGTGGATAAGTGGCAGATGGAACTTAACCGTGAAAAGTGTGAGGTGATGCACTTTGGAAGGAGTAATTTGACAAGGAAGTATACTATGAAAGGTCTGGCACTGGGAAGTTCCGAAGAACGAAGGGACCTTGGCGTGTTTGTCCATAGATCTCTGAAGGCGGAAAGGCAGGTGAATAGAGTGGTGAAAAACGCATATGGCGCACTCGCCTTTATCAATCAGGGTATAGATTACAAAAGCAGGGAGGTCATGATGGAGTTGTATAGAACTTTGATGAGGCCACAACTGGAGTACTGTATGCAGTTCTAGTCACCACATTATTGGAAGGATGTGAACGGACTGGAGGGCGTGCAGAGGAGATTCACCAGGATGTTGTCTGGTATGGAACATTTAAGTTATAAAGAGAGGTTGGCTAGGCTTGGGTTGTTTTCTCTGGAGCAGAGAAGACTGAGGGGTGACCTGATTGAGGTATTCAAGATTATGAGGGGCATGGACAGAGAGCAGCTGTTCCCTTTTGTTGAAAAGTCAGTTATGAGGCGACACAAGTTAAAAGTGAGCGGTGGGAGGTTTGGGGGCATCTGAGGAAAAACCTTTTTTATTCAGAGGGTGGTAACCATCTGGAATGCACTGCCTGGTGGGGGTGGTGGAGGCAGGATGCCTCACATCCTTTGAAAAGTACTGGATGACTCCCTGGCTCCCTGAGTGAGGGAGGGGGCGGGGGGCGGTGGGGGGGGGGGGGGGGGGGCACAAGTTGTTGTACAACAATCTCACAATTCCTTGAATGGGAGGCAATGAGGGTGTCTCTAGTCTTCCTGCACATGTGGACCCTTGTCCCCGCCTGGCCTCCAACCTCCGGATCCTCAACTCATTTCCGAACATCCTCCTCATCCAAGGATACATGCTGCTCCTCGAGTTCTTCCTCAGGAAGGTTGTCTGCTGCAGATCCAGGTAATGTAGGGCACAGCAGACCACCACGATATGAGAGATTCTCTGGTGACTGTACTGGAAGGCCCCACCAGAACTGTCCAGGCAGCCAAAAAGCATTTTTAGGAGGCTGATACACTGCCCTATCACAGATCGGGTGGCACTGTGAGCCTCTTGTACCAGACCTGTATTGTAGTCTCTGGCATTTTCAGCCAAGACCATCCCTACAGCCTGGGGTGACCCTTAAAAATACCAGCAATCTGCGATTGGCCATATATGTAACTATCATGCTTGCTCCCTGGAAAACATGCACATGTGCATGAATCCCATCTGGTAGTCACACACCATCTGAACAATGAGGGAGTGGAACCCTTCCTGTTCAAGAAGGCGAATCCCTGGTGCCAAGGGACGTGAAGAGTGACATGGTGCAGTTGATTGCCACATACACCTGTGGCAGGTTAGCTGTGTTATCGAAGCCCGTAGCCATCTTCTCCTATCGGGCCTGGTCCTGGTCAAAATGAATAAAGTCCAAAACCCTCAAAGAGTGCATCCATGACCTTATGGATGCACTTATGGGTGGATGCCTGCGAAATGCCACGCAGGTCACCCCGGAACCCTGAAATGACCCCGTAGCCCAAAGGTTGAGGGCTGCCATGACCATTACAGCGACAGGGAGTGGGTGACCGCCGCTGCCACGTGGCACCAAGTTGGCAAGGATATGGCACAGGTACTGCACTGTCGCCCTGGTGAGGCGGAGTCTCCTGTGGCACATGTTGTCCATGAAGGACACTCGAGTCCTGTACACGCTTCGTCTCCTCCTGCACATTCATGCCCCCTGCATGGTTGGTGTGGCATCTGGCCCTTAAGCCTGTCCTGCGGCTCCCTGGCCTCCGACCAGAGGGTCTCCCTGGGCTGCTGCTGCACATTGTTGCTGGAGTCTGTGATCCTCTGGTACTATAATATGTAGAATGGCAGTTTCACTGGCTCCATTACCAATATCAATTACAATTAATGTGAGGGGAGAGAGAGAGAGGCAGTCAAGTTGGTGTCACAGTCGGATAACATCAGTATCTACCCTGACTCACTAGCTTCCCGGTCCTGGAAGCAGCCAGTTCCACATCTTAGCCGCCGATAACCGCTTACTCACAGCTCAGCTGCCCTCCCATTTCTATTACAGGGCTGGTCCTGGCCTAAGTAATCAGCAAGTTTGCGGATGACAAGAAGATGGCTGGACTTGCGGATAGCGAAGAGCATTGTCGGGCAATACAGCAGGATATAGATAGGCTGGAAAATTGGGCGGAGAGGTGGCAGATGGAGTTTAATCCGGATAAATGCGAAGTGATGCATTTTGGAAGAAATAATGTAGGGAGGAGTTATACAATAAATGGTAGAGTCATCAGGAGTATAAAAACACAGAGGGACCTAGGTGTGCAAGTCCACAAGTTCTTGAAGGTGGCAACACAGGTGGAGAAGGTGGTGAAGAAGGCATATGGTATGCTTGCCTTTATAGGACGGGGTATAGAGTATAAAAGCTGGAGTCTGATGATGCAGCTGTATAGAACGCTGGTTAGGCCACATTTGGAGTACTGCGTCCAGTTCTGGTCACCGCACTACCAGAAGGACGTGGAGGCGTTAGAGAGAGTGCAGAGAAGGTTTACCAGGATGTTGCCTGGTATGGAGGGTCTTAGCTTTGAGGAGAGATTGGGTAAACTGGGGTTGTTCTCCCTGGAAAGACGGAGAATGAGGGGAGATCTAATAGAGGTGTACAAGATTATGAAGGGGATAGATAGGGTGAACGGTGGGAAGCTTTTTCCCAGAGCAGAAGTGACGTTCACGAGGGGTCACGGGCTCAAGGTGAGAGGGGCGAAGTATAACTCCGATATTAGAGGGATGTTTTTTACACAGAGGGTGGTGGGGGCCTGGAATGCGCTGCCAAGTCGGGTGGTGGAGGCAGGCACACTGACATTGTTTAAGACTTACCTGGATAGTCACATGAGCAGCCTGGGAATGGAGGGATACAAACGATTGGTCTAGTTGGACCAAGGAGCAGCACAGGCTTGGAGGGTCAAAGGGCCTGTTTCCTGTGCTGTACTGTTCTTTGTTCTATGCCCTCACCCAATCAAAGTAGCCTTTGGCCCTCTTTCTGGTTCTCCCTTCCCTTATGGCCTCTAACACTGGGGTTCTGACAGGAGGGTAGATACTCCCACATCCCTAATGGACAGAGTCAATTGGATGGTGATGTCTGCTGGGGGATAATAAATCCTGACTGCAGGTGTTGGGGTCCGGTGCAGAAGTGAGCCCAGTGCCTCTGATCCCGTGTGACCAAGTGTTGATGCCTGAACCCAGAGTACTCATTCCACTCCTTGACTTTGAGACTGTGGGAGCTGACATTGTTAAGGGTTAACTCTTAAAGGCCAATTAGTTTGACGAGCATTAGTCTCAGGAATGTTAGAGGGCACAATTACTTTCTGCTTCAGGGAGAGTCAAAGCTAATTGAGGCAGAGCTAATAGACACCCTTCTTACTCAGGCTGCATCATTCCAAAATCTCATTGCTGCCAGGCTTTTACACTTAATACTCCTAGACAGCCACTCCAGAATTTGTGCCCTGAGTTTGAGTTACCAGGTAATCTGTCAAGAAATTGGAAATGCTTTTGAAAACTTTGAAATGACAATGAGATCAGATATCTTGTTCAATAGACAAGCAATGTCAGAGCCACTGCACTCATTACCAGCATTACAGTGACACACTAAAAATACTTCCCCAGTTTGTGACAGACAAGACTAAAAATAATGTTGCTAATAGCAAGATGTAACAATTCTGTACTGAGTTAAACCTAAAAGCACTACATTTGTAACAATCAACACCAAGGTCCTAATGGAATAAAAATGTATGCTGCGGACCTGTGGTGAACCATCGTTGGTTCCCACCAGGTAGTACTGAGCCAGGGTCTGGCCAGTACTATGAGTCTGTATATATGTTACTGTTGGGGTTAGGGTTGGGCTGTTCTACATGTTACTGTTGGGGTTAGGGTTGGGCTGTTCTACCTGTAATATAGTTCTTATGGTACATCCCAGTCGGGCTCCGCCTCCTGGGAGAGGTATAAAGGTCACTGCTCTGTCTGGGACCCTTCAGTCTGGGATCGTGTATTATATATGGTAGCTCTATTGTAGTAGTCAATAAAAGCCTTTATTTCCTCGAGCATCTCTCGCCTCGTGAGTTATATCGCGCATCAATTTTATTGACTACTAATTGAACTCTCGTCGTAAAAAAAATGAAAACGATACAGAGAGCATGGAGCAAATGCTTAAACCCGAACGTCTTACGCTGGACCCACGTGCGGCGGGCGCCTCCAACACCTTCGACCACTGGTTGAAATGTTTTCAGGACTACCTCGAAGCCTCCGCAGTGGTCACCACAGACGACGACAGACTCCGGGTCCTCCACGCGAGGGTAAGCGACGCTGTATATTTAGCGATCCGTGCGGCCACCGACTACAAAGGGGCCCTCGAGCTTCTTAAGAAGCGCTACATTAAACCGCCAAACGAGATGCATGCTCGATATCTCTTAGCCACTCGACGACGGCAGCCCGGCGAAATGACGGAACAGTATGCGTGCGAGCTCCTACAGCTAGCCAGGGGCTGTAACTGCAAAGCAGTGTCGGCAGACCAGAACATGAACGACCTCGCTCGAGATGCGTTTGTGGCGGGAATCGGATCGTCTTATATTCGACCTCGACTGTTGGAGCAAGGTAATCTCGATCTCACTAAGTCTATAGAGCTAGCGGATACGCTAGAAACGGCCTCCAAAAGCCTGGCGATGTATCCCGAAGACCACGTGGAGACAGCGTGGCAGGAGCAGTCACAGACCCCACTTCGTCCAGCGGGTCCGAAAAGCTGCGTGATGGCGTGCCCACCCGTGGGCCTGACGACGGCAGCAGCTCCAGGCGGCCCGCGGTGTTACTTCTGTGGGGGAGTGAAGCACACTCGGCAGCGAAGACCCGCTAAAGCGGTGTTGTGCTCCGCCTGCGGCAAGAAGGGGCATTATTCAAAGGTATGTCAGGTCCATAACTAGAAGCTGCCGGGTATGCGCGGAATGCAAACCGCACTTTTACCGACCTGACAGGGCACAACTCGTTAAGGCTACTCGTCCCTTCGAAAGACTGAGTGTGGACTTTAAGGGCCCCCTTCCCTCGACAGATCGGAATATGTACTTCCTCAATATCATTGATGAGTACTCACGATTCCCTTTTGTCATTCCCTGTTCTGATACGACCGCTGCCACGGTTATCAAGGCATTTCGCGATCTTTTCACCCTGTTCGGGTACCCCTGTTACATCCACAGCGATAGGGGCTCGTTGTTCATGAGCGATGACTTGAGGCAATTCCTGCTCTCATACGGGATTGCCTCTAGTAGAACCATGAGCTACAACCCTAGGGGTAACGGACAGGTGGAACGTGAGAATGCTACAGTCTGGAAGGCTGTCTTACTGGCGTTGAAGTCAAAAAGCCTTCCAGTCTCCCGTTGGCAAGAGGTGCTCCCTGATGCGCTCCACTCCATACGCTCACTCCTGTGTACGGCAACCAACGCTACTCCCCATGAGAGACTGTTTTCATTCCCTCGGAAGTCTTCCTCTGGGACCTCATTACCGTCTTGGTTGACGTACTCAGGACCTGTCCTCCTGCGGCGACATGTTAGGGCCCGCAAGTCCGACCCTTTGGTTGAACAGGTCCATCTCCTCCACGCCAACCCTCAGTATGCCTACGTGGTATACCCTGACGGGCGAGAGGACACGGACTCGATTCGAGACCTGGCGCCAGCAGGGGGCTTGGAAACCCCTGTCGCTCCCATACCCCCTGTTAGAGACCCCCCCAACTATTGTTTCCCCTCCTGACACGGCGCGGGCAGCATCGGGGCCATCACTTAACCCTTTTACTCCCGTGTACAGCTTGCCTGAGTCCAGGAGATGGTCGCCACTTCAAGGCGTGTCCGAGCTCAGCAGATTGTCACCACCTCGGGGTCAACCGGCCCGTGAGACATTGGAGGAGCCGTTGGACACCGCCTTGGGGAGAACGCCACCGCGAGTGCCTACTCCGGTGTCATCGCCGGTGTTGAGGAGGTCACAACGACGGTGCGGTATCCCTGACCGTCTGAACTTATAGACTGATGACCAATTGTTCTGTGTTTATTTTGTACCCCGCCGGCCTTTGTCTTCAAAGGAGGGGTGAATGTGGTGAACCATCGTTGGTTCCCACCAGGTAGTACTGAGCCAGGGTCTGGCCAGTACTATGAGTCTGTATATATGTTACTGTTGGGGTTAGGGTTGGGCTGTTCTACCTGTAATATAGTTATTATGGTACATCCCAGTCGGGCTCCGCCTCCTGGGAGAGGTATAAAGGTCACTGCTCTGTCTGGGACCCCTCAGTCTGGGATCGTGTATTATATATGGTAGCTCTATTGTAGTAGTCAATAAAAGCCTTTATTTCCTCGAGCATCTCTAGCCTCGTGAGTTATATCGCGCATCAGGACCTTCAAACCATAGCTACAACATATGACCATGGGCTCTTGGATAAAACTGAGCCAGAGACAGAGCAATGTTAGTATTTAGAAAGATAATACCAAGAGGATATTTGCACAAGAACTAAAAATGACATTGAGAGTTTGCATTGGTACATGTAATGTTCAGAGAGGAGAAATATGTACAATACTGGAAACCGGGCAGTACAACTTGAACACAGATCAGAAATAGTGGTCTGTGGCTTATTATAAACCATTCTTCATCTCTATAAAACTGATTCACTGCACATGCCAACTTGGTGTTTGGGATTGTTGTCCAGTTTGAATATAGAATTGGCCCATAAATAAGTTCACCAGTGGGTTGGGTTCTTAAGCAAATTCGAGAATATAAAAATGGATTCACTTTTTGTGGGAAAATTTTAGCAGTTTCTTTACAGTTAGGTTGCTTCAACACTGGAAAACTTTCTTTGTCTCCCTCTTCCTCAGACTCTCACTGCTCTTTCTACAAAAGCATGCAACTGATATCACTGCCCAGGGTGGCCATGTTTTAATCCTGTCACTTGCTGATGCCACCATGTTTTAATAATGCCACCCTTTAGGAGTTGTTTATGTTCCATCAGTTGATGAATTTGGAGTAGATTCCTCATTCAGGTAATCACAGGTGTGGTACATAGGTGATCTGGGGGAAAGTACTCTTGCTCCCCTTGGTTCACAAGAAGTTTATGGAAAGGCAGTTAGCTGTGAGTCCAGCAATTCTCACCACTCTTTAGCTGCTAATTTTCCAAAGGCCAGGGAAACAATCAGCTAGGTTTAATTCCTAAAATGGGGGGAAAACGTGAGACACAGCATGATTAAAATATTTATGAGTCATCTGCCACCGAGCAGCTGGTTGATTGATCACTGTTTTCCAATCCAATCTCTGTTAAGCCAGTGTTGGGTGGGTTGGGTTGGGTTTGAGTATATTTTTTACATTTTATAATCGCATTTAGGGGGTTAAAATTTCATTTTAGAAGGTTGGTTTGAATATTTAATAAACCTCATACATGATTCAGATGATCTCCTGGGACACTTGGAAGCTGTCTGGCCCCAATTTAGCAACTGGCAGATGTGTAGTGGAGATTGTACAGGAGTTGGGGGAGAGGGGTGAGAGAAAGGGAAGGGCAGCTGTCGAAGGGCAGCATAAGGCTGTACTCATGGGGTGGGGTTCACGGTTGGTGGTCCTGAAGCCTGCTTTCAATGTTGTGTGAGTATGCAGTCTGTAGGATGGGAGTCTGGGTTGGTGGGATCATGGAGCAGGGCTTAGTTGGCTGGGTGGATGAGACCCCAAAAGAGAAGGCAACATGGTGCATACCCAGTGGTGGGGGGATCAACCTATGGAGTAGCAGTCCAGGAGGCTTAAGTGTAGAGGCTTGATACAGAAATGGTGCCCTCTAACATTCCTTTGTCTCTTCACTGGACACAGGTGAGGTCCCAGAGGATTGGAGGATAGCAAATGTGGTCCCGTTATTTAAGAAGGGTAGAAAGGATAACCCGGGTAATTATAGGCCGGTGAGCTTGACATCCGTGGTAGGGAAGTTGTTGGAGAAGATTCTTAGAGATAGGATATATGTGCATTTAGAACTGAATAATCTCATTAGCGATAGCATGGTTTTGTACGAGGGAGGTCATGCCTCACAAATTTGTTTGAGTTTTTTGAGGAGGTGACAAAAACGATTGATGACAGAAGGGCCGTGGGTGTCGTCTATATGGATTGTAGTAAAGCGTTTGACAAGGTCCCTCATGGCAGGCTGGTGCAAAAGGTTAAATCTCACGGGATAAAAGGTGAGCTAGCTAGATGGGTGGAGAACTGGCTTAGCCATAGAAGACAGAGGGTAGCAGTGGAGGGGTCTTTTTCCGGTTGGAGGTCTGTGACCAGTGGTGTTCCGCAGGGCTCTGTACTGGGACCTCTGCTGTTTGTTATATATATAAATGATTTGGAGGAAGATGTAGCTGGTGTGATCAGTAAATTTGCGGATGACACGAAGATTGCTGGAGTTGCGGATAGTGATGAACATTGTCAGAGAATACAGCAGGATATAGATAGGCTGGAACATTGGGTGGAGAAATGGCAGATGGAATTTAATCCAGATAAATGCAAAGTGATGCATTTCAGTAGATCTAATGTAAGGGGGAGCTATACAATAAATGGCAGAACCATCAGGAGTATAGACACACAGAGGGACCTGGGTGTACAAGTCCACAGATCCTTAAAGGTGGCAGCACAGGTGGAGAGGGTGGTGAAGAAGGCATATGGCATGCTTGCCTTTATTAGACGGGGCATAGAATATAAAAGTTGGCATATGATGTTGCAGCTGTATAGAACGATGGTTAGGCCACATTTGGAATACTCCGTCCAGTTCTGGTCGCCACACTACCAGAAGGACGTGGAGGCTTTGGAGAGAGTACAGAGAAGGTTTACCAGGATGTTGCCTGGTAAACCTTGCCTGGAGGGTCTTAGCTATGAGGAGAGATTGGGTAAACTGAGGTTGTTCTCCCTGGAAAGACGGAGGATGAGGGGCGACCTAACAGAGGTGTACAAGATTATGAAGGGCATAGATAGGGTGAACAGTGGGAAGCTTTTTCTCAGGTCGGAGGTGACGAACACAAGGTCACGGGTTCAAGGTGAGGGGGGCAAGGTTTAACACAGATGTCAGGGGGATGTATTTTACACAGAGGGTGGTGGGGGCCTGGAATGCACTGCCAAGCAAGGTGATTGAGGCGGACATGCTGGGATCGTTTAAGACTGTGGTGAACCATCGTTGGTTCCCACTGGATAGTACTGAGCCAGGGTCTGGCCAGTACTACAAGGATGTACATATGTTACTGTTGGGTTAGGGATGGGTTGTGCTACTTGTTGCTGTTGGGGTTAGGGTGGGGTTGTTACACCTTTGTATTGTAGTGTTGTGGCACATCCCAGTCGGGCTCCGCCTCCTGGGAGAGGTATAAAGGTCCCTGCTCTGGCTGGGACCCCTCAGTCTGGGATCGTGTATATAATTATTGGCTGCTTCATTACAGTAAATAAAAGCCTTTATTTCCTGAGCATCTAGCCTCGTGTATGATAACGCGCATCAATTTTATTTACTGTTGTTAAACTCTCGTTGAAAAAAAAAAGAGAGTATGGAGCAGATACTGAAGCCGGAACGCCTTACACTAGATCCACGTGCGGTGGGCGCCTCTAACACCTTCGACCACTGGCTGAAGTGTTTCGAAGACTACCTGGCAGCCTCCGCAGCGGTCACCACAGATGATGACAGACTCCGGGTCCTCCATGCGAGGGTAAGCGACACTGTCTACCTCGCGATCCATGCGGCCACCGATTACACAAAGGCCCTCGAGCTTCTGAAGAAGCGTTATATCAAACCGCCCAATGAAATACACGCTCGTTACCTCTTAGCCACTCGACGACGGCAGTCTGGCGAAACGATGGAGGAATATGCGAACGAGCTCCTACAGCTAGCCAGGGGCTGTAACTGCAAAGCTGTGTCGGCTGAGCAGAGTATGAACGACCTCGCCCGAGATGCGTTTGTGGCGAGAGTCGGATCGTCGTACATTCGACTTAAACTACTGGAGAAAGGTAACCTTGACCTTACCCAGGCAATCGAGCTAGTGGAGATGCTGGAGTCGGCCTCCAAAAGCCTAGTATTGTAACGTGAAGACCACGTGGAGACAACGAGGCAGGAGCAGTCGCCAATCCCTCCTCGTCCCTCGGGTTCGAAATGCTGCGTAATGGCGTGCTCACACTCGGGCCAGACGACGGCAGCAGCTCCGGGCGGCCCGCGGTGTTACTTCTGTGGGGGAGCGAAGCATACTCGGCAACGGTGTCCCGCTAAAACTGTGTTGTGCTCTGCCTGCGGTAAGAAGGGGCACTATTCAAAAGTGTGCCAATCTAAATCTAGGAACGGCAGTGCGGCCTGCGATTCTTCAGAGCCCGGTTCTTCGTCGTCGAAATCATCGAGGGGTTCGTCCACGTGCGAGGCCAGGACGACGCCATTACGGTCGATGGAGACGGAGGTGTGTGACCACCAGGGGTCGCTGAGTTTGGCGCCATCACCCTCGTGCGACCTATGGGAGCGGCCATGTTGGTCGGCACCGACTGCGAACGACCAGCAGGGGTCCTCCTCGTCGATTTCAGCTGCCTGCAGTGGCGATCATGAACCAACGGTGGCGTCGATCATCCTGGACCAGGCCAAGCCTCATAGACTTGACAAATCTATGATGAACATCCAGGTAAATGACCACGTGATTTATTGTCTGTTTGACAGCGGGAGCACTGAGAGCTTTATCCACCCAGACACGGTGAAGCGGTGTGGACTCCGGATTCAACCTGCCAAACAGACAATCTCTATGGCATCAAGGTCCCGGTCTGTCACCATGCTAGGGAGTTGCGTGGTAACTTTGACGGTGCAAGGCACAGTTTACGAGCGTTTTAAGCTCCTAGTGTTGCCATACCTTTGCGCGCCAATACTTCTCGGACTAAACTTCATGGTCCACTTGAGGAGTGTAACCCTACAGTACGGTGGGCCACTCCCTTCACTCTCAGCGGGAGAACAGCAGCCTCCAAATTGCCCAACGCCTCTGTAGCCTCTCGACGCTGAAGATCACCACACCCTCCCTGTTCCAGAATCTTGTGCCAGGCTGCAAGCCCATCGCGACTAAAAGTAGGCGTTACAGCGCTGAGGATCGGAACTTCATTCGATCTGAGGTTCAGCGGCTCCTCAAAGAAAGGATCATACAACCCTTTTATGAAGATGTCACGATTGCGGTTGACAGAGGGGAACCGGTGGATGTGGTGTTTTTAAATTTCCAGAAGGCGTTCGATAAGGTGCCTCACAAAAGATTGCTGCAGAAGATTGGGGTACACGGAGTTAGGGGTAAGGTGTTGGCGTGGATTGGGGATTGGCTATCTAACAGGAAGCAGAGAGTTGGGATAAATGGGTGCTTTTCTGGTTGGCTGTTGGTGACCAGTGGCGTGCCGCAGGGATCGGTGCTGGGGCCTCAATTGTTTACCATTTACATAGATGATCTGGAGGAGGGGACTGAATGTAGGGTATTCAAGTTTGCTGATGACACGAAGGTGAGTGAGAAAGCGAATTGCGTGGAGGACGCGGAAAGTCTGCAGAGAGATTTGGATAGGCTGAGCGAGTGGGCGAGGATCTGGCAGATGGAATATAACGTGAGCAAATGTGAGGTTATCCACTTTGGAAGAAATAATATTAAATTGGAATATTATTTAAATGGAGAAAAATTACATCGTGCGACTGTGCAGAGGGACCTGGGGGTCCTTGTGCACGAATCGCAAAAACTCAGTCTGCAGGTGCAGCAGGTGATCAAGAAGGCGAATGGAATGTTGGCCTTTATCGCGAGGGGGATAGAATATAAAAGCAGGGGGGTCTTGCTGCAACTGTACAAGGCACTGGTGAGGCCGCAACTGGAGTACTGTGTGCAGTTTTGGTCCACTTATTTGCGAAAGGATATATTGGCCTTGGAGGGAGTGCAGAGAAGGTTCACCAGGTTGATACCGGAGATGAGGGGTGTAGCTTATGAGGAGAGATTAAACAGATTGGGTCTGTACTCGTTGGAGTTTAGAAGGATGAGGGGTGATCTTATAGAGACATACAAGATAATGAAGGGGCTGGATAGGGTAGAGGTGGAGAGATTCTTTCCACTTAGAAGGGAAACCAGAACTAGAGGGCACAGCCTCAAAATAAGGGGGGGCCGGTTCAGGACAGAGTTGAGGGGGAACTTCTTCTCTCAGAGGGTAGTGAATCTCTGGAATTCTCTGCCCATTGAAGTGGTGGAGGCTTCCTCGTTGAATATGTTTAAATCACGGGTAGATAGTTTTCTGATCAATAAGGGAATTAGGGGATATGGGGAGCAGGCGGGTAAGTGGAACTGATTCGCTTCAGATCAGCCATGATCTTGTTGAATGGCGGGGCAGGCTCGAAGGGCCAGATGGCCTACTCCTGCTCCTATTTCTTATGTTCTTATGTTCTTATGTAACCCAGCGCTAGTCCGTGGAGGGCGCAGGTCGTGGTGGTCAAGAGCGGGAACAAACCCCGGATGGTCATTGACTACAGTCAGACCATTAATCGATACACACAGCTGGATGCATATCCCCTCCCGCGCATATCTGATATGGTCAATCAGATTGCGCAGTACCGGGTGTTCTCCACCATAGACCTCAAGTCTGCCTACCACCAACTCCCCATTCGCCCAGAGGACCGACAATACACGGCTTTTGAGGCGGATGGTCGCTTGTATCACTTTCTCAGGGTTCCCTTTGGTGTCACCAATGGGGTCTCGGTCTTCCAGCGTGCTATGGACCGAATGGTGGACCAGAACGGGCTGCGGGCTACCTTCCCGTACCTGGATAATGTCACCATCTGCGGCCATGACCAGCAGGACCACGACATGAATGTCCTGAATTTCCTACGCACTGCATCTCGCCTGAACCTGACCTACAACAGGGAGAAGTGTGTGTTTCGTACGCGCCGTTTAGCCATCCTAGGATACGTTGTGGAAAACGGGGTCATTGGCCCTAATCCAGACCGTATGCGCCCTCTTTCTGAACTTCCCTTGCCCGCTAGTGCAAAAGCACTGAGAAGATGCTTAGGCTTCTTCTCTTATTATGCGCAGTGGGTTCCCAATTATGCGGACAAAGCCCGTCCGCTCATTAAGTCCACGACTTTTCCCCTAACGCCAGAGGCCCGATTGGCCTTTGATAAATTAAAAGCCGACATCGCGAAAGCTACGATGCACGCTGTTGACGAGTCCATCCCCTTTCAGGTGGAGAGTGATGCATCTGATTTCGCCCTGGCCGCCACACTTAACCAGGCGGGCAGGCCCGTCGCATTTTTTTCCTGCACCCTCCAAGGCCCCGAAATCCGGTGGAAAAGGAGGCCCAGGCCATTGTGGAGGCCGTCAGGCACTGGCGCCATTACTTGGCGGGAAAACGGTTCACCCTGATCACGGACCAGCGGTCCGTGGCGTTCATGTTTAATAACACGCAGAGGGGCAAGATCAAGAATGACAAGATCTTGCGGTGGAGAATTGAACTCTCCACCTATAACTACGACATCATGTACCGTCCAGGGAAACTCAATGAGCCCTCGGATGCCCTCTCGCGTGGAACATGCGCCAGTATACAGGAGGACCGTTTGCAGGCCCTCCATAATGGCCCATGCCATCCTGGGGTCACTCGGCTCTACCACTTTATAAAAGCCCGCAATCTGCCCTACTCGGTGGAGGACGTCAGGTCCGTAACAAGAAGCTGTCGGGTTTGCGCGCTATGCAAACCGCACTGTTACCGACCTGACCAGGCACATTTAGTCAAGGCCACTCGTCCCTTCGAGAGACTGAGTTCTCGATTTTAAGGGCCCCCTTCCCTCAACAGATCGGAATGTTTACTTCCTCAATATCATTGACGAGTACTCTAGGTTCCCTTTTGTTGTTCCCTGCTCTGATACATCCGCTGCCACGGTTATCAAGGCATTCCGTGATCTCTTTACCCTGTTCGGGTACCCCGGCTACATTCACAGCGACAGGGGCTCGTCGTTCATGAGCGATGACTTGAGGCAATTCCTGCTCTCATACGGGATTGCCTCTAGTAGGACCACGAGCTACAACCCGAGGGGTAACAGACAGGTGGAACGTGAGAATGCTACAGTCTGGAAGGCTGTCTTACTGGCGTTGAAGTCAAAAAGCCTTCCAGTCTCCCGTTGGCAAGAGGTGCTCCCTGATGCGCTCCATTCTATTCGCTCACTCCTGGGTATGGCAACCAATGCTACTCCCCATGAGAGGATGTTTTCATTCCCTCGGAAGTCTTCCTCGGGGACCTCATTACCGTCTTGGTTGACGTACTCAGGACCCGTCCTCCTGCGGCGACATGTAAGGGCCCTCAAGTCCGACCCGTTGGTCGAACAGGTCCATCTCCTCCACGCCAACCCTCAGTATGCCTATGTGGCATACCCTGACGGGCGAGAGGACATGGTCTCGATCCGAGACCTGGCGCCAGCAGGGGACGTAGCAACCCCTGTCGCTCCCATACCCCCTGTTACAAACCCCTTAACTCTTGTTTCTCCCGCGGACACGGCGCGGGCAGCATCGGGACCATTGCTTAACCCTTTTACTCCCGTGTACAGCTTGCCTGAGTCCAGAGGATAGTCGCCACTGCAGGGCGTGTCAGGACTCCATGGACTACCGTCACCTCAGGGTCAACCGGCCTGTGAGTCTGTGGAGGAACAGCTGGACATCGCCTTGGGGAGAACGCCACCGCAAGTACCTACTCCGGTGTCACCGCCGGTATTGAGGAGGTCACAATGACGGTGCAGTCCCCCTGACCGTCTGAACTTATAGACTGATGACATTTTATTCTGTTTTTTTGTACCCCGCCGGCCTTTGTTCTCAAAGGAGGGGTGAATGTGGTGAACCATCGTTGGTTCCCACTGGATAGTACTGAGCCAGGGTCTGGCCAGTACTACAAGGATGTACATATGTTACTGTTGGGTTAGGGATGGGTTGTGCTACTTGTTGCTGTTGGGGTTAGGGTGGGGTTGTTACACCTTTGTATTGTAGTGTTGTGGTACATCCCAGTCGGGCTCCGCCTCCTGGGAGAGGTATAAAGGTCCCTGCTCTGGCTGGGACCCCTCAGTCTGGGATCGTGTATATAATGTAAAACCACAGAAGGCAACCACAGAAGGCTGCTTCATTACAGTAAATAAAAGCCTTTATTTCCTGAGCATCTAGCCTCGTGTATGATAACGCGCATCAAAGACTTATCTAGATAGCCACATGAACAGATTGGGAATAGAGGGATACAAAAGAATGGTCTTGTGGGCACATGAGCGGCGCAGGCTTGGAGGGCTGAAGGGCCTGTTCCTGTGCTGTATTGTTCTTTGTTTTTTGTATTCCTGAGACTTATGCTCATTGCACTAATTGGCCATCAAAGAATCACAGATTCCCCCTTAAAAGGGGGAAGGCAACCACAGAACGCAAAGGTCAGGAGCATGGAGAAGAAAATACCGAAATCGGGGCTGGGACACAGCCCTATTTCGCTCCATTTGTTGGGCAGCCAATTTTTTCCAAAACCTTGCAGAGTCATGCCTGGGTGACAGTGTCGCATGTTTGAATGGGTCCTCGAAAGCAAGTTAAAAGGGTTGACACCTCCCTTTGAATCTCCACTCATTCTAGGTTTTCCCCATTTAGAAAATTCTTTCCATTTTAGATCCTACATTGAAATCCATTTACCACAGTTTTGCCAATTTATTTAATCTATTCATATCTCTGTCAATTTTTTCTTCCACCTATATTGCCTACAATTCCACTCATCTTTGTGTTATCAGCACAACTGAATGAGTACAGCAATAGGAAGGATCCGCACCACCAGTACTATTTAAAGGGATCATAAAAAGGATTTCAGGTTAGTTGCTGTTTGATTTTAGTTGAATTTGTCAAAGTGTTAGTTGGTTTGTAATGCTCTTCAAAGTTAGTAAAGTCAGTAGGGAGTTTTACAGGTGGTTTTGTCTGCAAGGTCACTGCGCAGCCCACTTGCTCACAATCATAGGTGCTATAGTTTCTGTATCCCATGCCCAGCTACAGGACAGGGAGAATATGTCGATTCACACTGAGGAGAAAAAGCTGTTTGAAGGAGGAGGGGAGCAGGGCTTTGAAAATAGGGATGTTTTGCTGCAATTGTTTAGGACATTGGTGAGGCCACACCCGGAATATTGTGTTGTCCTTGCTATAGAGGGAGTACAGCGAAGGTTTACCAGGCTGATTCCTGGATGGCAGGTCTGTCATATGAGGAAAAACTAAGTCAATTAGGAATTATATTTACTGGAGTTTAGAAGAATGAGAAGGGATCTCATAGAAACTTATAAAATTCTAACAGGATTAGACAGGGTAGATTCAGAAATGGTGGTGGAGTCCAGAACTAAGGGTCATAGTTTGAGGATAAGGGGTAAATCTTTTAGAACTGAGGTGAGGAGAAATTTCTTCACCCAGAGAGTGATTAACGTGCGGAATTCACTACCACAGAAAGTAGTTGAGGCCAAAAGTAGGGGGGGGGGCACGGTAGTGCAGTGGTTAGCACTGCTGCTTCACAGCTCCAGGATCCCGGGTTCGATTCCCAGCTCGGGTCACTGTCTGTGTGGAGTTTGCACATTCTCCTCGTGTCTGCGTGGGTTTCCTCCGGGTGCTCCGGTTTCCTCCCACAGTCCAAAGATGTGCGGGTTAGGTTGATTGGCCAGGTTAAAAATTGCCCCTTAGAATCCTAAAATGCGTAGGTTAGAGGGATTAGCGGGTAAATATGTGGGGGTAGGGCCTGGGTGGGATTGTGGTCGGTGCAGACTCGATGGGCCAAATGGCCTCCTTCTGCACTGTAGGGTTTCTATGATTCTATGATTCTATGAAAACACTGTCTGATTTCAAGAAGGAATCAGATATAGCTCTTGGGGCTAAAGGGATCGAGGGATATGGGTGGAAGAGAGGATCAGGACATTGAATTTGATGATCAGCCACAATCAAAATGAATTGGCAGAACAGGCTCGAAGGACTGAATGGCATACTCCTGCTTCTAGTTAGTATGTAGGGCTCTCAGTAGGAGCTCATGTCCACCTGGGTTTCCCAGGGAGCAAGTCTTCTATTTCAACCTGATGCGCGACAATCAAGCACGAGGTACAAGGCTTCAGCGATTGAAGGCTTTTATTGACAAACAATGGAACTATCTAACACGAGTACACCAATCCAGACTGGAGGGGTCCCGCCTGAGCAGAGGGTCTTATACCTCTCCCCAGGAGGCGGGGCCCGACCGGGATGTGCCATAACAACATCCACCACAGGTATATTAATCCCACAATGTAAACACCCTAACCCAACAACATTATAACAACCCCCACAGTGGCAACCCCCTAACCCAACAGTAACATTGGAATAACCCCACAGTGGTAACCAACGATGGTTCAACACATTCACCCCTCCTTTAAAAACAAAGGCCGGCGGGGTGCGAAAACAGGTCACATATATACAAAATTCACAAGTCCAGACGGTCTGGAGGACCGCACCGTCGCTGTGATCTCCTCAACACCGGTTGCGACACCGGAGCAGGTGCTTGCGGTGGCGTTCTCTCCAAAACAGCGTCCGGCTGTCCCCTCGAGGACTCCCGGGCCGGTTGACCCTGGTGAGGCGGTGGTGCAGGGGATCCTGGAACCTTCTGTGGTGGCGCCGATCTCCGAGTCTCAGGCAAGCTGTACATGGGAGTATAACTGTTATGCACTGGTCCCGGTGCTGACCGCGCCACGTCTGGGGAAGAAAGAAGTGAAAGGGGGTTCGTGACAGGGGGTATAGGAGCGACAGGAGTTGCTACGTCCCCTGCGGGCGCCAGGTCTCGAATCGAGACCGTGTCCTCTCGCCCGTCAGGATATGCCACATAGGCATACTGAGGGTTGGCGTGGAGGAGTTGGACCGGTTCGACCAAGGGGTCGGACGTGCGGGCCCTCACATGTCGCCGCAGAAGGACGGGTCCTGGGTACGTCAACCAGGCTGGTAAGGAGATCCCCGAGGACGACTTCCGAGGGAATGAGAACATCCTCTCGTGGGGAGTAGCATTGGTTGCCGTACACAGGAGGGAGCGAATGGAATGAAGCGCATTTGGAAGGACCTCCTGCCAACGGGAGACTGGAAGGCCCCTGGACTTCAGCGCCAATAGGACAGCCTTCCAGACTGTAGCATTCTCCCTCTCCACCTGTCCGTTACCCCTAGGGTTGTAGCTCGTGGTTCTACTAGAAGCAATCCCGTGTGAGAGCAGGAATTGCCTCAAGTCGTTACTCATGAACGACGAGCCCCTGTCGCTATGTATGTAGCAGGGGTACCCGAAGAGGGTAAAAAGATCACTGAATGCCTTAATCACTGTGGCAGTCGACGTGTCCGCACAGGGGACAACAAACGGGAACCGGGAGTATTCATCTATGATATTGAGAAAATAGACATTCCGGTCCGTTGAGGGAAGGGGGCCCTTAAAATCCACACTCAGCCTCTCGAAGGGGCGAGTGGCCTTGACCAATTGTGCCCGGTCCGGTCGATAAAAGTGCGGTTTGTATTCCGCGCAAATCCGACAGCTTCTCGTTACTGACCTGACATCCTCCACCGAGTAGGGCAGGTTGCGGGCTTTTATGAAGTGGTAGAGCCGAGTGACTCCAGGATGGCACAGGTCATTGTGGAGGGCCTTCAAGCGGTCCTCCTGCATGATAGCGCATGTTCCGCGCGAGAGGACATCCGAGGGCTCATTGAGCTTCCCTGGACGATACATAATATCGTAATTATAGGTGGAGAGCTCAATTCTCCACCGCAAGATCATATCATTCTTGATCTTGCCCCTCTGCGTATTACTGAACATAAACGCCACGGATCGTTGATCCGTGATCAGGGTGAACCGCTTCCCCGCCAGGTAATGGCGCCAGTGTCTGACGGCCTCCACAATGGCCTGAGCCACCTTCTCCACCGCTGAATGCCAAATTTCGGGACCTTGAAGGGTGCGGGAGAAAAACGCGACGGGCCTGCCTGCCTGGTTCAGTGTGGCGGCCAGGGCGAAATCCGATGCATCACTCTCCACCTGGAAAGGGATGGATTCATCCACCGCGTGCATCGTGGCTTTCGAAATGTCGCTTTTCAAAGCCTTGAAGGCCAATTGGGCCTCCGGCGTGAGTGGGAAGGTCGTGGACTTGATGAGCGGACGGGCTTTGTCCGCGTAGTTGGGGACCCACTGCGCATAATAAGAAAAGAAGCCGAGGCATCTCCTCAGTGCTTTTGTGCTAGCGGGCAAGGGAAGTTCAGTAAGGGGGCGCATACGGTCTGGATCAGGGCCGATGACCCCATTTTCCACCACGTATCCAAGGATAGCTAACCTGCACATACGGAATACACACTTCTCCCTGTTATAGGTCAGATTCAGGCGAGATGCAGTGCGCAGAAAGTTCTGGAGATTCGTGTCATGGTCCTGCTGGTCATGGCCGCAGATGGTGACGTTATCCAAGTACGGGAAGGTAGCCCGCAACCCGTTCTGGTCCACCATTCGGTCCATAGCACGCTGGAAGACCGAGACCCCATTGGTGACACCAAATGGAACCCTAAGAAACTGATATAGACGACCATCCGCCTCAAAAGCCGTGTATTGTCGGTCCTCTGGGCGGATGGGGAGTTGGTGGTAGGCAGACTTAAGGTCTATGGTGGAGAACACCCGGTACTGCGCAATCTGATTGACCATATCAGATATGCGCGGGAGGGGATACGCATCCAGCTGCGTATAACGGTTAATGGTCTGACCATCCGGGGTTTGTTCCCGCTTTTAACCACCACGACCTGCGCTCTCCACGGACTAGCACTGGGCTGTATGATCCCTTCTTTGAGGAGCCGCTGAACCTCAGATCTGATAAAGATCCGGTCTTCAGCGCTGTAACGCCTACTTTTAGTAGCGATGGGCTTGCAGCCTGGTACCAGATTCTTAAATAAAGAAGGTGTGGTGATCTTTAGTGTGGAAAGATTGCATGCGGGGCGCTTTGGGCAATTTGGAGGCTGCGGCTGATTCCCTACTGCCAGTGAAGGGAGTGGCCCACCGTACTGTAGGATCACACTCTTCATGTGGACCATAAAGTTTAGTCCGAGGAGAATTGGCGCGCAAAGGTGCGGCAACACAAGGAGCCTGTATCGCTCGTAAATTGTGCCCTGCACCTCTAGGGTTACCATACAACGTCCTTGGATCGGTACAGACCGGGACCGTGATGCCATAGAAATTGTCTGTTTGGCAGGTAGAACCCGGAGTCCACACCTTTTTGCAGTGTCAGGGTGAATAAAACTCTCGGTGCTCCCACTGTCAAACAGACAATACACAGTACGACCATTTACCTTGATGTTCATCATCGAACAGTCAAGCCTGTGATGCTTTGTCTGGTCCAGAGAGATCGACGCCACCGTTGGCCCCAGGGCGTCACTGCATGCAGCCGAGTTTGATACTGAGGACCCCTGCTGGTCGCTCCTGGTCGTCGTCGACCATGATGGCCGCCCCCATGAATCGCACGTGGGTGAGGGCGCCAAGTGTAGCGACTCCTGGTGGTCATCCTCCTCCTCCATCAGCCACGATGGCGCCGTCCTGGATTCGCACGTGGTCGGGCCTCGCGGGTACTGCGACGCTGAAGGAGATTGTCTCCGCTCTGGAGGGTCACAGGCTGCACTGCCGTTCTTGGGCTTCGACCTGCAGGCTTTAGCATAGTGCCCTTTTTTACCGCACTGACTGCAGATTGCCGTTTTTGCTGGACACTGTTGCCGTAGATGCTTGGCTCCTCCGCAAAAATAGCATCGCTGGCCGCCTGGAGCTGCCGCCGTCGTCGAGTCGATATGGGAGCGCGAGCCCGTGGGGCGAGGAGGGATTTGTGCTTGCTCCTGCCACGTTGTCTCCACGTGGTCTTCGGGGTACAGAGCCAAGCTTTTCGACGCTGCCTCCAGCATCTCAGCCATCTCCATCGCTTGGGTCAAGTTGAGGTTCCCTTTCTCCAATAGCTTAAGCCGGATGTACGAGGACCCTACCCCTGCTACGAACGCATCTCGGGCGATGTCGTACATATACTGCTCGGCCGACACAGCTTTGCAGTCGCAGCCCCTGGCAAGCTGCAAGAGCTCATTGGCGTAGTCCTCCATGGTTTCGCCCGACTGCCGACGTCGTGTAGCGAGGAGGTAACGAGCGTGAATCTCGTTGGGTGGTCTCGTGTATCGTTTCTTCAAGAGCTCGATGGCCCTCGGGTAAGTGGTGGCCGCACGAATCGCAAGATAGACCGTGTCGCTTACCCTCGCGTGGAGGACCTGGAGTTTGTCGTCGTCCGTAGTAACTGCTGCAGAGGCCGCCAGGTAGTCCTCGAAACACTTCAACCAGTGGTCGAAGGTGTTAGAGGCACCGACCGCACGTGGGTCCAGCGTCAGATGCTCTGGTTTCAGCATTTGCTCCATACTCTCTTTACTGTCGAGAGTTTTGTGTTTGTCAATAAAATTGATGCGCGACAATCAAGCACGAGGTACAAGGCTTCAGCGATTGAAGGCTTTTATTGACAAACAATGGAACTATCTAACACGAGTACACCAATCCAGACTGGAGGGGTCCCGCCTGAGCAGAGGGTCTTATACCTCTCCCCAGGAGGCGGGGCCCGACCGGGATGTGCCATAACAACATCCACCACAGGTATATTAATCCCACAGTGTAAACACCCTAACCCAACAACATTATAACAACCCCCACAGTGGCAACCCCCTAACCCAACAGTAACATTGGCATAACCCCACAGTGGTAACCAACGATGGTTCACCACACAACCTCAACAAGAAGCCATGTGTGGGATGTTTCACGAAGGAAGTGTTCACTGAAATCTGTCACCTTCTGTAGCAGATTTGTAACCTCAGAACCGGTTGTAAAGCTGAGATGTTTACCATGTAGCAGTGGTTACTGAGCCTGTGTGTGCAAAGAGAGCGATACAATGCATTTTCTCTTTCCAGAAAGAAACAGGTGTAATCAACAAGCAGTTGAATCAGGGTAGCAGGTTTTCCCATGCTGTAAAATGCCATTGACCACTCTGGAGAAACTCTGCAGTACCCTGCAGAGCACTTTTTAGTAATTCATTCATGGAATGCGTGCATTGTAGGCAAGGCCAGTAATTATTGCCCACTCCTAATGGCCCTTGAAAAGGTGGTGATGAGCCACCTTCTTGAACCTCTGCAATCCATGTGATGTAAGTACACTCACAATTCTGTTAGGATATGGCAAGCAGCTGGGAAGGAGGAGGAGAATGAGGAGGAAGTAAAGGGACATAAGGAAGGGCTGATTCAACCAATACAACCCCTTTCTGGCTCAGTTGTTCATGGTCTACTCACACGACTACAGCACATATGGATGCAACTCCAATTATTCATTCATCAACATTCCGACTCCTTCCCTTCCTTCTTTAACTGACCATCACAGTATTCTCTCAGTCACAGTGTTGAATTTCAAAAATTGCTAACTACCTACATTAAGAAAACCATCAAATATTCCAAAACAAAAGTCATCCTGGTGCCTGACTTCCCCATGTCTTTGCCTGGAACTACTGCTCATTCACTCTACCACTCCCATGGCAGCAAAATGGTTGCGGACTTCCAGTGGGGGAAAAGAGTGCAGGAGAATCTTCCACTGATCTGGTCCTGAAAGGTCTGACCTTGAGCTGCACCACCTCAGCAAGGGATGACAGGCACAAACAATTGTTGCTGAGGCAAATGTGAGGAAAAATGCAGTAATCCTGACAGAGGGCAATAGGTTTGTGGTTCACAGCATCATAGGCACTTCTCTAGGCATTCCACAATCCCAGCAATGTCGGAAGATAGATTACTGGGCTGCTGCGAGATCCTGAAAGCCACTTTGGATGCTGGTATCTGAAGCCTTGATGGCAGCAATCTGAGCATTAGCGGCAGCAATCTGAGCATTAGCGGCAGCAATCTGAGCATTAGCGGCAGCAATCTGAGCTGATGTGATTTCAGTCTGAGCTTCCACCTCAATATTCAGATGCTGGCTGACTTCTGCTTGAATTGCAAGAGAAACTTAGATAATAGCCATCAGATGCTGCATCATGATTGAAATCACAAGTTTGACAATGGAATTGGCTATCAATTTCATGGCTGTAATGTCAGACTCCAAGCTGTGTGTGAAGCCACGTACAAGTTTGAAGCTGTATACAAGACCAATGTTGGACTTTCCTATGTTCCTTCCTTGTGATCTTAGGCTCTCTGACGGACTTGCCAATGCACTAAACATTTCTATCTGCATGCTCATCATTGTTTGGCAGTAAGCTGCACTATCAAAGTCCTCATCTGAGTCATCTGCAACAGACCTCATGTAACCTTACCCTCACACTGGCACCTGCACTAATCTTTCCCCCTGCCCTGGTTCCAAACTATCTATGCTCAGCAGTTCTGGATTTAGACTTGGTGAGGCCCTAAGCTAAATAAAGCTTGGAGTCCGCTTGTTAAAAAGTTACACCAAAAGGTAACAAAGGGCGGCACGGTAGCACAGTGGTTAGCACTTGTTACGTTTTTTACACAGAGGGTGGTGGGGGCCTGGAATGCGCTGCCAAGTAGGGTGGTGGAGGCAGGCACGCTGACATCGTTTAAGACTTACCTGGATAGTCACATGAGCAGCCTGGGAATGGAGGGATACAAACGATTGGTCTAGTTGGACCAAGGAGCGGCACAGGCTTGGAGGGCCAAAGGGCCTGTTTCCTGTGCTGTACTGTTCTTTGTTCACAGCTCCAGGGTCCCGGGTTCGATTCCCAGCTCGGGTCACTGTCTGTGTGGAGTTTGCACATTCTCCTCGTGTCTGCGTGGGTTTCCTCTGGGTGCTCCGGTTTCCTCCCACAGTCCAAAGATGTGCGGGTTAGGTTGATTGGCCAGCTTAAAAAAAATTGCCCCTTAGAGTCCTGAAATGCGTAGGTTAGAGGGATTAGCGGGTAAAATATGTGGGAGTAGGGCCTGGGTGGGATTGTGGTCGGTGCAGACTCGATGGGCTGAATGGCCTCCTTCTGCACTGTAGGGATTCTATGATTCTATGAAGGTGCGTACCAAAACAGGACCTTGGGTCGCCACAAAAAAATTGAAAATTTAATTATTTAATAGCAAGGTATTTAAAGTGAAAAATAACACATAAAAAGCCACGTGTAATTTTAAAACACCTCAAAAAAATTCTGAAATTTTGTGAGGCCCCTGCGGATTGTGAGGCCCTAAGCTGTAGCTTGTTTAGCCTATGCCTAAATACGGCACTGACGCTCAGTGTCCCACCACAAACAAATCACAAGGGTAGAATTGGAATGCGGGAAGTAGGGGCAAACCAAGAGATGTAATTTTAGTCCAACTGCAAGTTGTGTATCAGAGTAGATTTTGGAATATGGGGAAAATATATATGAGAAGGATGATTAGATATGTGCTTACGTTCATCTTCAATGTCTTCAGTTGCACTGCTGGCCATGGTCTCAGCCATGGCTGTTCCAGAGCAGAATCTCCTCCATAGGGGTGAGGACATGTATCTATGCCTTTTCTCCTCCACTGCTGCCTGTTGTTTTACGCCACATTGCAGAACAGGAGAGAGGAATTATGTCAGTGGCTGTGATGTAATGGGTTTGGGTGGCCCTCATGAATGAACAGCTAGTAATGTGCACAGGATGTGGATGTGAGACTTCCAGCAGTGCTTGATGGTGAGTTGAAGCTATTAACGTTGATGAAAATTGTTGGCAGGTGAGTGATAATGATAGACAGGGCTAATGGTGCAGTTGATGTGATTTGAAGATGCATTCACCATCCTTGAGCATTTGTGTGAAATCGCAGAATATCTTGTGGCACAGCATCAGGATCCTTAGGGATTTACATCTGCCACTGGCCAAGTTGCTAACTGCTCCGATTGTCCTCAGAGTGCCAATCTAGAGGATATCCTCTGTGGATAAAGGATTTTTCTCCTCCTGTACCGAGGTCTCCAGTACTGCATTGGAGAATCTTGCAGCCCATTCTTTATTTCACCATTGTTACACTGGTTGTAGGTCAGACACTCATCCCGATCCACCTCCAGATCTTGGCCCAGCCAAAATGCAGCTTCCTGAGAAAGAGGTGCAAGTCAGCTTTAAGCAGTACAGGCTCTCTTCAACTCATGCTAACCTATGACAATTTTGCCCTCCTTGCTCAGATGGACTTCAACCCGGATAAGTGTGTGGTGATCCATTTTGGCAGATCCAATGGGATGAAGCAGCAGTATAATATGAAGGGTACCATTCTTAGCAGTGTAGAGGATCAGAAGGACCTTGGGGTCCGGGTCCATAGGACTCTTAAATCGGCCTCGCAGGTGGAGGATGCGGTCAAGAAGGCGTACGGCGTACTGGCCTTCATTAATCGAGGGATTGAGTTTAGGAGTCGGGAGATAATGCTGCAGCTTTATAGGACCCTGGTTAGACCCCACTTGGAGTACTGTGCGCAGTTCTGGTCACCTCATTACAGGAAAGATGTTGAAGCCATTGAAAGGGTGCAGAGGAGATTTACAAGGATGTTGCCTGGATTGGGGGGCATGCCTTATGAGGATAGGTTGAGGGAGCTTGGTCTCTTCTCCCTGGAGAGACGAAGGATGAGAGGTGACCTGATAGAGGTTTACAAGATGTTGAGAGGTCTGGATAGGGTAGACTCTCAGAGGCTATTTCCAAGGGCTGAAATGGTTGCTACGAGAGGACACAGGTTTAAGGTGCTGGGGGGTAGGTACAGAGGAGATGTCAGGGGTAAGTTTTTCACTCAGAGGGTGGTGGGTGAGTGGAATCGGCTGACGTCGGTGGTGGTGGAGGCAAACTCGTTGGGGTCTTTTAAGAGACTTCTGGATGAGTACATGGGATTTAATGGGATTGAGGGCTATAGATAGGCCTAGAGGTGGGGATGTGATCGGCGCAACTTGTGGGCCGAAGGGCCTGTTTGTGCTGTGGCTTTCTATGTTCTATGTTCTATGTTCAGCCACTCAACAGCACACCTAGCACTTATTATAAGCTGCAATTATATAAATGAGCAAGCACCAGAACATTTGCATCCTGTCTGCATCAAAAACTGATGCTGTTTAATGATGTATTCCAATCCCTGTGCCTGCGTGCCTGATTTAAACATTTAACAATGTTTTGCAGCCTCCATGAATCTGGCAGATCGATGGCAGAATGAGGAAACAACAATAAAAAATATCAAATGGCTGATCTTTGTAGTCCTTGCTCCATTGGGACCTCCCTGGGCTTAAGCATTCTGACCTACATAAAAATTGCTATAGACATTGCTGCTGTCCCTTGATAATCATATGGCTGAAAAGCTATGGCTGAAACTGACAGAACTTGCTACCCTGTCTTTTCTAAGTAGTAAATCAAAAGCTTCCTGCTCCTTGGGGGCAAAGCTGCCATCTGGCCCAGAGGACATCCCAGAGCAATAGTTTTTACATATGACCACATCTGAGGGACTTATCATATAGGCACAGTAATCAGCACAATATTGTGCTTATTCGCATTAATGAACAGAAGATTATCCAGGGTGTATCAATATTCATGCTGATGTCTGGCATTCACAGGAGAAGTATTATAAAGGTGTACAGTCCATGGTATTGTGTCCATGTTGAATTGAACGTCACTGACGATATCCTCCAATTTCCTGACGTGCATCCACCTCTCGGTGTGCTAGATCAAGATTATGCTTAAGTTTGATTATTTGTGTCACAAGTAGGCTTACATTAACACTGCAATGAAGTTACTGTGAAAATCCCCACACTCGGCGCCTGTTTGGCATCGCATAGCCAATGCACCTAACCAGCACATCTTTCGGACTGTGGGAGGAAATCTACACAGACATGTGGAGAACATGCAGACTCCGCACAGGCAGTGACCCAAGACGGAAATCGAACCCAGCTCCCTGGCACTGTGAAATGTGCCAAAATGCTCATTCATAAAATCTAGCCTTAACTCAGTAAAATTTATCATAATTTATCAAACCCTTTCAGCCTATTTTTCTTGCTCATCTTTTAAAAACCGATTTCTCCTCATCTCTTTTCTTCTGAAAACGTTGCCTCCATCCTGCTCTGTGCTCTCTTGTACTTTTTCAAATTTGTCGCTTATTTTAGTCTGAATCCTGGCAGTAGAGTCGACTATAAGGAGCTTGGCTGGCTCACCTGATGAAGGGGCAGTGCTCCGAAAGCTTTTGCTACCAAATAAACCTGTTGGACTTTAACCTGGTGTTGTGAGACTTCTTACTGTGCTTACCCCAGTCCAGTGCCGGCATCTCCACATCATGAATAGATGGTAGTGTCCTGAAAATAGTGACTGGCCTGTTACTATCCCTGCTTATGCTGATTCTCTAACTGTCTCCCCCTTGGTAGGTCAACTTGAGATCCTTTGTACCACCTCTAGGATTGCTCAGCTCAACCAGGCCGAGCATGCTTGCTGATTTCCTGCCCTCCCATACTTGATGAAGTGAAGCAGCTTGCTGGTTTGGCATCTGAAGCTCACCAGCCCCATGTAAGTGAGGTCTGTGCGTCAGAATGTCTCCAGCTAAACAACAGTAACAGGCAACAGGCATACTCCACTGATCAATCACCTGTAGGACACTGATATGGCACATTGATGCTGTGGGGTGTGATAACAAGGAACATAGAAGTGCCACATGAGGGTTGGAACAGAAACAGCAAACAAGTTTAATATAGAGATGCTCACTGTACAGAGATATGATCTAGTCTGCCGCAAGCCTTCAGAAGGCCCAATGGCATCACAGCGTGACCACGTGATCATTCTCTTAAAGGGACCATGCCACAACACTATAACTGCCCCAAATATATTACAGGCACCTCAGGTTAAAATCACAGTGAATGTTGGCAGGCTTTTCAAATACACACGCTTTGTAATTATACCTGATCCAACTACTCTCCCCTAAATTCCACACATGTACAGTTCCAGGCCTGGAGGTCTGGAGTGCTTATACTTCAATGCAAGGAGCGTAGCAGGTAAGACAGACGAACCTAGGGCCTTAATGCTCACGAGGAATTTGGATGTGGTTGCAGTGAGTGAGACTTGGTTGAAAGAGGGCAGGAAGGGTAGGATTCGAGAACCGTGGATAACCAGGGAAATTGAGGGACTGGTCAAAAAGAAAAGAGAGGCTTATGTTAGGTCCAGGCAGCTAAAAACAGAGGGAGCTCTGGGGGAGTAGAAAGAAAGTAGGAAAGAACTCAAACGGGGAATTAGAAGGGCAATTAGAAACTGTCAGAGAAAGGAACTAATGAAAAGTGGAACTTTTTCAAGGAACAAATACTGGATGTCCTTGATAGTTATGTCCCTGTCAGGCAGGGAGGAAATGGCCGAGTGAGGGAACCGTGGTTCACGAAAGAGGTGGAATGTCTTGTGAAAAGGAAGAGGGAAGCTTATGTAGGGATGAGGAAACAAGGTTCAGATGGCTCGATTGAGGGTTACAAGTTAGCAAGGAATGAGCTGAAAAAGGGGCTTAGGAGAGCTAGGAGGGGACACGAGAAGTCCTTGGCGGGTCGGATCAAGGAAAACCCCAAGGCTTTTTACTCTTATGTGAGGAATAAAAGAATGACCAGGGTGAGGTTAGGGCCGGTCAAGGACAGTAGTGGGAACTTGTGTATGGAGTCAGTAGAGATAGGCGAGGTGATGAATGAATACTTTTCTTCAGTGTTCACCAAGGAGAGGGGCCATGTTTTTGAGGAAGAGAAGGTGTTACAGGCTAATAGGCTGGAGGAAATAGATGTTCGGAGGGAGGATGTCCTGGCAGTTTTGAATAAACGGAAGGTCAATAAGTCCCCTGGGCCTGATGAAATGTATCCTAGGATTCTTTGGGAGGCAAGGGATGAGATTGCAGAGCCTTTGGCTTTGATCTTTGGGTCCTCGCTGTCCACGGGGATGGTGCCAGAGGACTGGAGAATGGCGAATGTTGTTCCTCTGTTTAAGAAAGGGAATAGAAATGACCCTGGTAATTATAGACCGGTTAGTCTTACTTCGGTGGTTGGTAAATTGATGGAAAAGGTCCTTAGGGATGGGATTTACGACCATTTAGAAAGATGCGGATTAATCCGGGATAGTCAGCACGGATTTGTGAAGGGCAAGTCGTGCCTCACAAATTTGATAGAATTTTTTGATGAGGTAACTAAGTGTGTTGATGAAGGTAGGGCAGTTGATGTCATATACATGGATTTTAGTAAGGCGTTTGATAAGGTCCCCCATGGTCGGCTTATGATGAAAGTAAGGAGGTGTGGGATAGAGGGAAAGTTGGCCGATTGGATAGGTAACTGGCTGTCTGATCGAAGACAGAGGGTGGTGGTGGATGGAAAATGTTTGGATTGGAGGCAGGTTGCTAGCGAGTGCCGCAGGGATCAGTGCTTGGTCCTCTGCTCTTTGTGATTTTTATTAATGACTTAGAGGAGGGGGCTGAAGGGTGGATCAGTAAATTTGCTGATGACACCAAGATTGGTGGAGTAGTGGATGAGGTGGAGGGCTGGTGTAGGCTGCAAAGAGACATAGGTAGGATGCAAAGCTGGGCTAAAAAATGGCAAATGGAGTTTAACCCTGATAAATGTGAGGTGATTCATTTTGGTAGGACTAATTTAAATGTGGATTACAGGGTCAAAGGTAGGGTTCTGAAGACTGTGGAGGAACAGAGAGATCTTGGGGTTCATATCCATAGATCTCTAAAGGTTGCCACTCAAGTGGATAGAGCTGTGAATAAGGCCTATAGTGTGTTAGCTTTTATTAACAGGGGGTTGGAGTTTAAGAGCCGTGGGGTTATGCTGCAACTGTACAGGACCTTGGTGAGACCACATTTGGAATATTGTGTGCAGTTCTGGTCACCTCACTATAAGAAGGATGTGGAAGTGCCGGAAAGAGTGCAGAGGAGATTTACCAGGATGCTGCCTGGTTTGGAGGGTAGGTCTTATGAGGAAAGGTTGAGGGAGCTAGGGCTGTTCTCTCTGGAGCAGAGGAGGCTGAGGGGAGACTTAATAGAGGTTTATAAAATGATGAAGGGGATAGATAGAGTGAACGTTCAAAGACTATTTCCTCGGGTGGATGGAGCTATTACAAGGGGGCATAACTATAGGGTTCGTGGTGGGAGATACAGGAAGGATATCAGAGGTAGGTTCTTTACGCAGAGAGTGGTTGGGGTGTGGAATGGACTGCCTGCAGTGATAGTGGAGTCAGACACTTTAGGAACATTTAAGCGGTTATTGGATAGGCACATGGAGCACACCAGGATGATAGGGAGTGGGATAGCTTGATCTTGGTTTCAGATAAAGCTCGGCACAACATCGTGGGCCGAAGGGCCTGTTCTGTGCTGTACTGTTCTATGTTCCATGTTCAATTAGAAGGCAATTAGAAGGGCAAGCCCCGGGTTCGTTTCCCGGCTCAGGTCACTGTCTGTGTGGAGTTTGCACATTCTCCTCGTGTCTGCGTGGGTTTCCTCCGGGTGCTCCGGTTTCCTCCCACAGTCCAAAGATGTGCGGGTTAGGTTGATTGGCCAGGTTAAAAATTGCCCCTTAGAGTCCTGAGATGCGTAGGTTAGAGGGATTAGCGGGTAAATATGTGGGGGTAGGGCCTGGCTGGGATTGTGGTCGGTGCAGACTTGATGGGCCGAATGGCCTCCTTCTGCACTGTAGGGTTTCTATGATTCTTTCTATGATTCTATGAAAAAGGGTTCACGAAATGTCCTTGGCAGACAGGATTAAGGAGAATCCCAAGGCATTTTATTCATACGTTAGGAACAAAAGGGTTGTCAGGGAAAAAAATCAGACCTCTCAGGGACAAAAGTGGGGAATTATGCTTGGAGCCCAAAGAAGTAGGGGAGATCCTAAATGAATACTTTGCGTCGGTATTCACAAAGGCGAGGGATGTGTTGACTGGGAGTGTCTCGGAGGGGAGTGTTGAACCGTTGGAGAAAATCTCCATTGCAATGGAGGAAGTGTTATGTTTGTTAGAGAATATAAAGACTGACAAATCCCCGGGGCCTGATGGAATCTATCCAAGGCTGCTCAGGGAGACGAGAGATGAAATCGCTGGGCCTCTGACGCAAATCTTTGTCTCATCACTGGACGCAGGTGAGGTCCCAGAGGATTGGAGGATAGCTAATGTGGTCCCGTTATTTAAGAAGGGTAGGAAGGATAACCTGGGTAATTATAGGCCAGTGAGCTTGACGTCCGTGGTGGGGAAGTTGTTGGAGAAGATTCTTAGAGATAGGATGTATGCGCATTTAGAAAGGAGTAAACTCATTAACGATAGTCAGCATGGTTTTGTGAGAGGGAGGTCATGCCTCACTAACCTGGTGGAGTTTTTTGAAGAAGTGACCAGAATGGTTGATGAGGGAAGGGCCGTGGATGTCGTCTATATGGACTTTAGTAAAGCGTTTGACAAAGTCCCTCATGGTAGGCTGGTGAAAAAGGTTGGATCTCATGGGATAAAGGGGGAGGTGGCTAGATGGGTGGAGAACTGGCTTGGTCACAGAAGGAATCTCACAACACCAGGTTAAAGTCCAACAGGTTTATTTAGTAGCAAATACCATAAGCTTTCGGAGCACAGCTCCGAAAGCTTATGACAGATATCCACTCAATCTGACGAAGGAGCTGTGCTCCGAAAGCTTATGGTATTTGCTACCAAATAAACCTGTTGGACTTTAACCTGGTGTTGTGAGACTTCTTACTGTGCTTACCCCAGTCCAACGCCAGCATCTCCACATCTTGGTCACAGAAGACAGAGGGTGGTAGTGGAAGGGTCTTTTTCCGGCTGGAGGCCTGTGACTAGTGATGTTCCGCAGGGCTCTGTATTGGGACCTCTGCTGTTTGTGATTTATATAAACAATCTGGAAGAAGGTGTAACTGGGGTGATCAGTAAGTTTGCGGACGACACAAAATTGGCAGGACTTGCAGATAGTGAGGAGCACTGTCAGAAGCTGCAGAAGGATATAGATAGGCTGGAAATTTGGGCAAAGAAATGGCAGATGGAGTTCAATCCAGATAAATGCGAAGTGATGCATTTTGGTAGAAATAATGTCGGGAGGTAGAAATAATGTAGGGAGGCAGAACCATAAAGGGTGTAGATACGCAGAGGGACCTGGGTGTGCAAGTCCACAGATCCTTGAAGGTGACGTCACAGGTGGAGAAGGTGGTGAATGAGGCATATGGCATGCTTGCCTTTATAGGACGGGGCATAGAGTATAAAAGTTGGGGTCTGATGTTGCAGTTGTATAGAACGTTGGTTCGGCCGCATTTGGAATACTGCACCCAGTTCTGGTCGCCACATTACCAGAAGGACGTGGAGGCTTTGGAGAGAGTACAGAGGAGGTTTACCAGGATGTTGCCTGGTATGGAGGGGCTTAGTTATGAGGAGAGATTGGGTAAACTGGGGTTGTTCTCCCTGGAAAGATGGAGGATGAGGGGTGACCTAATAGAGGTGTATAAAATTATGAAAGGCATAGATAGGGTGAACGGTGGGAAGCTTTTCCCCAGGTCGGTGGTGACGTTCACAAGGGGTCATAGGTTCAAGGTGAGGAGGGGGGGGGGGGGGGGGGGGGGGGAGGTTTAACACAGATATCAGAAGGACATATTTTACACAGAGGGTGGTGGGGGCCTGGAATGCGCTGCCAGGCAAGGTGGTGGAGGCAGACACACTGGGAACGTTTAAGACTTATCTAGATAGCCATATGAATGGAGTGGGAATGGAGGGATACAAAAGAATGGTCTAGTTTGGACCAGGGAGCGGCATGGGCTTGGAGGGCCGAAGGGCCTGTTCCTGTGCTGTATTGTTCTTTGTTCACAGAGTAATGCACAAGAGTGTATATATATAATACATATATGCACACACATATATACATATAAATAAATAATATACCCTCAGTATCCCTGCCACCACAACATATGCATGGATGTCAAATTGTGCAGCAATTGCTAGTCAGCCTAACATCATTTTTCTTTCTTTCAGGGGATGTGGGCATCACTGGCAAGGCCAGCATTTGCCATCCATCCCTACTGTCCTTGAACTGAATGATTTGTTAGGCCATTTCAGAGGGCATTTAAGAGTCAACCACTTTGCTGTGGATCTGGAGTCACATGTAGGCCAGACATGGTAAGGATGGCATATCCTTCCCTAATTCCAAAAATGAATCATAGAATCCCTGTAGTGCAGAAAGAGGCCATTTGGCCCATCGAACCTGCACTGACAACAATCCCACCCAGGCCCTATCCCCGTAACTACTCTGCTAATCTCCCTGACAAAAAGGGGCAATTTAGCATGGCCAATCCCCCTAACCTGCACATCTTTGGACTGTGGGAGGAAATGGGAGCACCCAGAGGAAACCCACCCAGATATGGGGAGAATGTGCAAACTCAACACAGTCACCCAAGGCCAGAATCGAACCCTGTTCCCTCGCACTGTGAGGCAGTCATGCTAACCACTGTACCACCATGCCACCCAATGAAGTCATCCATTGTTAGTGAACAAAATGGCTTTTTACACTAATTGATGATTGTTGCAATTTATATTTCCAAATTTATTCATGTGGCTATGGTGGGATTTGAATTCAGGTCCCCAGAGCATTAGCCTGTACCTCTGGATTATTAATCAGTGACAATACCCCTACTCCACCATCTCCCCAAAAAGTTAATTTTGCATAGACTGGAATTAATTCTGGGAAATGCCTGACCTTTGTGACTCTGCTTCTTATGGGTTAAGCTGCTCATTTTATCTTTAAAGGATGTGACATATTCATTACATACACGTAGGGAGGAATTCAATGAGAATGTGATTTACTCCCACTTCAAGGAGCAGACTTGTCCTTGCAAAGATAGACAAATCAATGGAGAATGCAACATTAAATGTCCATTCAGTCATTCCATGTGACCTGTAGCCGGAGCAGCAGACTGAAATGAGTTGCCTCCATTGACCTTACCCAGTCTGCATGAGAAGAATAATATGACAAACCAATAAATCATCAAACATCAAGGACTTGAGTTGCCCTTGAACTGAACTTCTCTACACCTGATTATCATCATCTACAATCTGTAGCAACAGAAAGCAATACATGTATTTGTTAACTTTAGCCTGCTAAATCAGCAGAGATTTTAATATGTAAAAATAAGCCTTTGAGATCATTGGATATGTTAACCGTTCAGAAGGGTCTGAGTGCCTAATTACCAGAGAAAGGATTAACAGAAGAGCAAGAGACAGTCAGGGAAGGAAGAATTGGACTCCACCAATCAGCTTATCCATTGTCATGATTGGAAAGTTTACAAGATCACAATCATCCACATCATTTGACATGATATTTAGAC
This sequence comes from Mustelus asterias, assembly GCF_964213995.1. NCBI lineage: Eukaryota > Metazoa > Chordata > Chondrichthyes > Carcharhiniformes > Triakidae > Mustelus > Mustelus asterias. Next base: position 44,879,312 of record NC_135801.1, read on the forward strand.
GATGATGATATACCTTGAACAGCAAGTAGTCTCACAACACCAGGTTAAAGTCCAACAGGTTTACTTGGCAGCACGAGCTTTCGGAGCATTGCCCCTTCATCAGGTGAGTGATGAGTGAGTGATCATATACCTTGAAGTTAGAGTATAATTTCCTATGGCTTCTCTGGCTCTCTCACACCACTATCTCTGGTGTCCCTGAAGAGTATAGAAGAAGAAATCATAGAAACCCTACAGTACAGAAAGAGGCCATTCGGCCCATCGAGTCTGCACCGACCACAATCCCACCCAGGCCCTACCCCCATATTCCGACACATTTTACCCACTAACCCCTCTAACCTACGCATCTCAGGACACTAGGGGCAATTTTAGCATGGCCAATCAACCTAACCCGCACATCTTTGGACTGTGGGAGGAAACCGGAGCACCCGGAGGAAACCCACGCAGACACGAGAAGAATGTGCAAACTCCACTCAGACAGTGACCCGAGCCGGGAATCGAACCCAGGTCCCTGGAGCTGTGAAGCAGCAGTGCTAACCACTGTGCTACCGTGCCGCCCATGAATGCATGTATGACCTCCTTCTACTTCTCATTTACATACTGCTCTCAGCCACATTGTGCAAAGTCATAGTGTAAGTTTTCACATGTATGCTGATGAGATCTCTTCCAACTCTTCCACCATTACTAAATTGTCAGACTCCAATTAAATATTGGGAAGATTGAAGTCATTGTTTTCGGACCCCACTCCAAACTCCATTCCCCAGCTACAGATTTCATATAACTCCCTGGGTTATTGTCTGAGACTAAACCAGATTGTTCACAATCTTGGCGTTATATTTGTCCCTGAGATGAGCTTCCAACCATATATTTGTGCCACCTAGGCCGAGAATCACAGGGAACATTGTAGAGCTGCCCATGTCTATGTTCACGAAAATTGTGAATTACTGTGCAAATACAATTGAGGAGAACTAGATACCTATCAGGATTTTGCATTTAAGGAGAAAATGGCCCGTGCTTTCCAGGAACCAGAAAAGGCGATCAGCATTCTACAAGATACTGGTTGCCTACAAATGGGGGAGAAAAATCAAAGACTTTCCATAAAGGTGCAGAACAAATTCCATTGCATTGGTCAAAGTACTCACTAGACATTGTATTGAGGTTCCATTAGTAAAAATTCATTTAAAGAATGAGCTTGTTATGGGACTAGTAACAGTGGGTGTAATCCCAAGTTGTCTGGAGAGTGTTACCTCCTAAAATTCAAAATGGTCCAGAGAGGCTGAAGGGGCCAGGGAAAAACAGCAGAATTCTGCAGGGGTCGGGTGTAGAAAGCTGGAAAATGAGGAGGGGTGAGAGTTGAAGTGGCTCAAGAGAAGCCACTCGAGTCAGAAGAAACTAAGCCAGTAGCATTAGAAAAGGTCAAGGAACAATCCATAGAATTTAGAAAAGATGAAGGGAGTGTTATGTATGCACCTACCAACTTGTAATACCTAAAGAACCACTTGGCAACTTGAAAACTGGGAGCTCTTTATTGTACCTGCACACTGTTCCACCTCAGATCTCAGACTGCACAATTGGATGCCACACGGGGCAGAGCTACTTCCACAGGGGTCACCTGATCCACACTCTTAAAGGAGCAGTACGCACCCCAAACCCCAACCTACATTATATGCCTATATTACAGGGAGTGACCCAGAAAACAGGTTAGTGGACATGTTATTATCTGCGATAACCAGGGACCACAAAGTCCCAAATCAGTTAAAGAGACATTGAGAAAGATGTCCCACTTAGTTGAAGAGCCTGAGGGAAGTCTGAACTCCTAAACTTGTTAAAAACTAGAAAGATAAAAGTTGAAGATTTTTCTGAAATATGGCTCGAAGAATCCTACTTTCCAGATTTAGAGACCAGGGAGTTCCCAAACAAACAAACAGAGAGTGAGGAAGATTGTCTTGCCCAGTTGAAGAGTGGCAGAGCCAGTCAGCAGAAGCTGGCAGGGCAGCACAGTGGCAAAGTGGTTAGCACTGCTGCCTCACAGTGCCAGGGACCAGGGTTCAATTCCCAGTTTGGGTCACTGTCTGTGCAGAGTCTGTACATTCTCCCCGTGTGTGGGATCCTCTATGGTTTGCCCAGTTAAAAGGCAGCTGGAGACTGCTTGTACCCAACTTTGTAAGAATATAAGATAAGTATTCAGTTGTATTGTAGACACAGATCAATGTTTAGTTAGTTTGATCCAGACTACGTTTTGAGTTGTTCAATCCAGCGCTGGCTTTTGCTGCTCTCCCTTAAAAGTCACTATCGTATCTGCTTCCACTACTTCTTGCTCTTAAGTAATCCTTATTTTGCTTTCTGTAAAATGCTTATAAAAGACGCTTAAATAAAGGTGTACTTACTTTGAACCAGTCGTGCTCAAGTTTATTCTGAAGAAGTAAACAGACCCTACATTGTGTCTGTGTGGGTTTCCTCCGGGTGCTCTGATTTCCTCCCACCATCTAAAAGATGTGCTGGTTAGGTGCATTGGCCATACTAAATTCTCCCTCAGTGTACCCGAACGGGTGCGGGAGTGTGGCAACTAGGGGATTTTCACAATAACTTCATTGCAGTGTTAATGTAAGCCTACTTGTGACATTAATAAATAAACTTTATACACTTTAAACTTTAAAACTTTAAGCTGGCCAGCCACCTGTAAGAAGTCTCACAACACCAGGTTAAAGTCCAACAGGTTTATTTGGTAGCAAATACCATAAGCTTTCGGAGCTTGCTGCTCCTTCGTCAGATGGAGTGGTCTCTGTTCTCCAACAGTGCACAGACACAGAAATCAAGTTACAGAATACTAATTAGAATGCAAATCTCTACAGCCAGCCAGGTCTTAAAAGGTACAGATAATGTGGTTGGAGGGAACATTAAACACAGGTTAAAGAGATGTGTATTGTCTCCAGACAGAACAGCTGGTGAGATTATGCAAGACCAGGGGCAAGCTGTGGGGGGTTACTGATAATGTGACATAAATCCGGGATTTATGTCACATTATCAGTAACCCCCACAGCTTGCCCCTGGTCTTGCATAATCTCACCAGCTGTTCTGTCTGGAGACAATACACATCTCTTTAACCTGTGTTTAATGTTCCCTCCAACCACATTATCTGTACCTTTTAAGACCTGGCTGGCTGTAGAGATTTGCATTCTAATTAGTATTCTGTAACTTGATTTCTGTGTCTGTGCACTGTTGGAGAACAGAGACCACTCCATCTGACGAAGGAGCAGCAAGCTCCGAAAGCTTATGGTATTTGCTACCAAATAAACCTGTTGGACTTTAACCTGGTGTTGTGAGACTTCGTACTGTGCTTACCCCAGTCCAACGCCGGCATCTCCACATCAGCCACCTGTGAGCAGGGATGTCACCAAAATTTGGTACAAACCCATCCCCAAGGTAACTACTTAACAGTTTTACTTTTCTCAGGTAGGGAAGTTAATTTGAATATTCAAAGACCAATGTTAATACAAATTCTGAACGAGAATTTCCAATGATGTCCAAAGATGTGCGGGTTAGGTTGATTGGCCATGCTAAAATTGCCCCTTAGTGTCCTGGGATGCGTAAATTAGAGGGATTAGCGGGTAAAATATGTAGGGATATGGGGGTAGGGCCTGGGTGGGATTGTGGTCAGTGCAGACTCGATGGGCCGAATGGCCTCTTTCTGTACTGTCGGGTTTCTATGATTCCGATGATCATCAGCCAATTTGTGAAAGGTTTTGAAAGATATATTCAATGAATTAATAATCCCTCGTCACTCATAATTCAGTCTTTCAGCTGATATTGTGTTGCTGGAAACTCCCCGATGCTTGGACTGAATGGGTTACATGTGTTCAAATCTTGACATAAGGACAGGAACGCATCTAATCCGATATCGGGGATTCATTTGTCGAATATTGATCTTAGTCTACCATATAAAGCCATAAAAACATTTTTTAATTCACCTACATTCACCCTGACTTCATAGAATCCCTACATCGCAGGAGGCCGCCATTTGGCCCATCCACTCTACCGACCACGATCCCACCCAGGCCCTATCCCCCTAACCCCACATATTTACCCTGCTAATCCCCTGACACTAGGGTCAATTGAGCGTGGCCAATCAACCTAACCAGCACATCTGTAGACTGTGGGAGGAAACCGGAGCACCCGGAGGAAACCCATGCAGACATGGGGAGAATGTGCAAACTCCAGACAGACAGTGACCTGAGGCCAGAATTGAACCCAGGTCCTGGCGCTGTGAGGCAACAGTGCTAACCACTGTGCCATCATGCCGCCCAATTTCTTTTCTGTCAAATGGTCTTTTAAAATTCTCTACAATCAAAAGGAATATGTTCAAGCTTACACTTTTTTTGGATTACCCGGAAGCTTGAGGAGCCTTTCGTTTCCCATTGCTTTCTCCATGGCAACACCTCAGCCAGAGTTGACTTTGCTACCTGAGCAACCTGCCATCACAGGACAACAAAGAACAAAGAAAATTACAGCACAAGAACAGGCCCTTCGTCCCTCCAAGCCTGCACCGACCATGCTGCCCGACTGAACTAAAACCCCCTACTCTTCCAGGGTCCATATCTCTCTATTCCCATCCTATTCATGTATTTGTCAAGACGCCCCTTAAAAGTCACTATCGTATCTGCTTCCACTACCTTCCTAGCAGCAGGTTCCAGGCACCCACCACCATCGATTGGACATTTATAAAAGCTCATAAGCAATCAGTACTAAGTTCATATCAAATAATGTAATTCAAAATGAGTATTTATTGCAGATCATTGAAGCACTTGGAGTTTGCTTGTTAAATTTGTGCAAGTGATCATTAGACATTATAGGCATTAAAGTGTGATCATTAGGTGCCAAAGCGATCCAGAAGGATATCAGTAGTTTCCTACATGTTATTATGGAAAGAATAAATAGATGTTTCTGCATATTTTCAAAATTGTTCTCAAACTTCCCTTACTCATTCCATTTTAACCGGCATATTACCCCTGCCTGATGGAACCCCAAGGCCTGATGGAATCTATCCAAGGCTGCTCAGGGAGACGAGAGATGAAATCGCTGGGCCTCTGATGCGAATCTTTGTCTCGTCACTGGACACAGGTGAGGTCCCAGAGGATTGGAGGATAGCTAATGTGGTCCCCTTATTTAAGAAGGGTAGGAAGGATAACCCGGGAAATTATAGGTCGGTGAGCTTGACATCCGTGGTAAGGAAGTTGTTGGAGAGGATTCTTAGAAATAGGATGTATGCGCATTTAGAAAGGAATAAACTCATTAACGATAGTCAGCATGGTTTTGTGAGAGGGAGGTCATGCCTCACTAACCTGGTGGAGTTTTTTGAAGAAGTGACTAGAATGGTTCACGAGGGAAGGGCCGTGGATGTCGTCTATATGGACTTTAGTAAAGCATTTGACAAAGCCCCTCATGGTAGGTTGGTGCAAAAGGTTGGATCTCATGAGATAAAGGGGGAGGTGGCTAGATGGGTGGAGAACTGGCTTGGTCATAGAAGACAGAGGGTGGTAGTGGAAGGGTCTTTTTCCGGCTGGAGGCCTGTGACTAGTGGTGTTCCGCAGGGCTCTGTATTGGGACCACTGCTGTTTGTGATTTATATAAACGATCTGGAAGAAGGTGTAACTGGGGTGATCAGTAAGTTTGCGGACAACACGAAAATGGCTGGACTTGCAGAGAGTGAGGAACATTGTCAGAGGCTACAGAAGGATATAGATAGGCTGGAAATTTGGGCAAAGAAATGGCAGATGGAGTTCAATCCAGATAAATGCGAAGTGATGCATTTTGGTAGAACTAACGTAGGGGGGAGCTATACGATAAATGGCAGAACCATAAAGGGTGTAGATACGCAGAGGGACCTGGGTGTGCAAGTCCACAGATCCTTGAAGGTGACATCACAGGTGGAGAAGGTAGTGAATAAGGCATATGACATGCTTGCCTTTATAGGACGGGGCATAGAGTATAAAAGTTGGGGTCTGATGTTGCAGTTGTATAGAACGTTGGTTCGGCCGCATTTGGAATACTGCACCCAGTTCTGGTCGCCACACTACCAGAAGGACGTGGGGCTTTGGAGAGAGTACAGAGGAGGTTTACCAGGATGTTGCCTGGTATGGAGGGGCTTAGTTGTGAGGAGAGATTGGGTAAACTGGGGTTGTTCTCACTGGAAAGACGGAGGATGAGGGGTGACCTAATAGAGGTGTATAAAATTATGAAAGGCATAGATAGGGTGAACGGTGGGAAGCTTTTTCCCAGGTCGGTGGTGACGTTCACGAGGGGTCATAGGTTCAAGGTGAGGGGGGGGGGGGAGGTTTAACACGGATATCAGAAGGACGTATTTTACACAGAGGGTGGTGGGGGCCTGGAATGCGCTGCCGGGCAAGGTGGTGGAGGCGGACACACTGGGAACATTTAAGACTTAGCTAGATAGCCACATGAACGGAGTGGGAATGGAGGGATACAAAAGAATGGTCTAGTTTGGACCAGGGAGTGGCGCGAGCTTGGAGGGCCGAAGGGCCTGTTCCTGTGCTGTATTGTTCTTTGTTCTTTGCCTCTGCAATGCAGCCTCCATCAGGATCACCAACTCTTAAAAACACTGACACAACATTGTGGGCAGAATTTTCCCAAAATATGACTAAGTGAGAAAACGGAATGATCCGCGCCAATCTGTCTGGTGCGCACCGGACCACGATTGGTGCACTGAAAGAATCCCTATGTGAATCATGCCGATATGGAGTCTCAACGTGTGACTCACTCAAATTGGCTCGCAGCTGTGCACAGTTAACAAGGGGGAACTGCATTTAAACGCTCTCTCTGCACTCACAGTTCATCACGCCAGGAAGATGGCAGTGCAGAAAGCAGCACCACGCTTCATGGAGGAAGATCTCGAAGGCTTCTAGATGCAGTGACCATAAGACATAGGAGCAGAATTAGGCTACTCGGTTCATCGAGTCTGCTCCGCCATTCAATCATGGCTGATATTTTTCTCATCCACATTCTCCTGCCTTTTCCCCATAACCCCTGATCCCCTTATTCATCAAAAACCTATCTATTTCTGTCTCAAAGACATTCAATGACCTGGGATGATTTTTACACAGAGGGTGGTGGGGGCCTGGAATGCACTGCCAAGTAGGGTGGTGGAGGCAGACATGCTGACATCGTTTAAGACTTACCTGGATAGTCACATGAGCAGCCTGGGAATGGAGGGATACAAACAATTGGTCTAGTTGGACCAAGGAGCGGCACAGGCTTGGAGGGCCGAAGGGCCTGTTTCCTGTGCTGTACTGTTCTTTGGCCTCCACAGCATTCTGCGGCAAAGAGTTCCACAGATTCACCACGCTCTGGCTGAAGAAATCCCTCCTCATCTCTGTTTAAAGGATCCTCCCTTTAGTCTGAGGTTGAGCCCTCTGGTTCTAGTTTTTCTAATGATGTGGAGATGCCGGCGTTGGACTGGGGTAAACACAGTAAGAAGTCTCACAACACCAGGTTAAAGTCCAACAGGTTTATTTGTAGCAAACGCCACTAGCTTTCGGAAGGTGGGTGGAAGTTCTGATCACAAACAGGACACAAAGACACAAACTCAATTTACATGAATAATGATTGGAATGTGAGTCTTTGCAGCTGATCAAGTCTTAAAGGCACACTCAATGTGAGTGGAGAGAGCATTAAGCACCGGTTAAAGAGATGTGTATTATTTCCAGACAGGAAAGTTAGTGAGATTTTGCAAGTCCAGGCAAGTTGTGGGGGTTACCGATAGTGTGACATGAACCCAAGATCCCGGTTGAGGCCGTCCTCATGTGTGCGGAACTTGGCTATCAGTCTCTGCTCAGCGACTCTGCGCTGTCGTGTGTCGTGAAGGCGGCCTTGGAGAACGCTTACCTGAAGATCAGAGGGCAAATGCCCGTGACCGCTGAAGTGTTCCCCAAAAGGAAGAGAACAGTCTTGCCTGGTGATTGTCGAGCGGTGTTCATTCATCCGTTGTCGTAGCGTCTGCATGGTCTCCCCAATGTACCATGCCTCAGGACATCCTTTCCTGCAGCGTATCAGGTAGACCATGTTGGCCGAGTTGCAAGAGTAGGTACCGTGTACCTGGTAGATGGTGTTCTCACGTGAGATGATGGCATCCGTGTCGATGATCCGGCACATCTTGCAGCGATTGCTGTGGCAGGGTTGTGTGGTGTTGTGGTCACTGTTCTCCTGAAGGCTGGGTAGCGTGATGCGGACAATGGTCTGTTTGAGGTTGTGCGGTTGTTTGAAGGCAAGAAGTGGGGGTGTGGGAATGGCCTTGGCGAGATATTCGTCTTCATCAATGACATGTTGAAGGCTCCGGAGAAGATGTCTAGTTTTTCTACTCATGGAAACATCCTCGCCACGTCTACTCTAAGTATCCTGTAAGTTTCAATAAGATCCCCCCTCATTCTTCCAAACTCCAACGAGTACAGACCCAGAGTCCTTAATCATTCCACATATGACAAGCTCTTCATTCCAGGGATCATTTTTGTAAACTTCCTCTGGACCCTTTCTAAGGCCAGCACATCCTTCCTCAGATACAGGACCCAAAACTGCTCACAATACTCCAGTGGGGAGAGAGGTGGGCCATCCTGTACCCCCGAGCGGGTAGAAGTTCCAAGAGCAGGGCAGTGAATGCGGCCTGAGATGCAGTGACTACGGCAGTCAGTGCCTGTGGTCTGAAACATTGGTGCCCAATGCTGCAAGAAAATGAATGACCTCATTTGAGCTGGAAGGGTGAGTGTCCCTCTGCACATCCTGGCATTGTCCCACCTGTCACGCCTGGAATGTCCACATCATTGACATCCTGTGGCCTTCTAGCACCCAAACCCCCCAGCATCTTCCTCCAACCCCTCTGGCACTCCTCGTCATATCCCCTGTCTGTCAAGGCACAGTATTGAAATATACCGGTCCCCCCACCCCCCGCCCCCCACCCCTCCCCCCCAACCTCCCCCACTCCGGCCCACCAGCTATCAGCCTTTCAATCGTCCCCTTTTGTCTGCGCAAGAGAAGATGACCCATAATAGAAGAGAGAAGACAGGCAGGGGAATTCCCGAGTTGGTCTCCCGACCTCCTATGAGGAGTGAGTGATGGAGTTCTCAGGAGAGGCACACGAAAGAGTTGTGAGTGCCTGTGAGCTCAGCCTGCAACAGAGAAGTGAGGATCCAAAGAACAGTCATCCATATGACCTGTCCCAAGTGAGTTTCAAGCCACCCAGACACCCGTCCCTCCCTTCCACTGAACCATGTGACTTGTCTTGTAGGAACAACATTTAACGAGACCAAGACCTCAGGGGTCAGTGCCTCCCCCCCCCATCCTAGCCCTTCCGCCTCTCCCCCACCCCTCACCCCATTGCCACCGGCGACCCGTCGGCACCTTGGTGGAAAGCTCCATGGAAAGCATTGACCAGGCGTCACCTGCAACATCCACCAGCACAGAGGCACTCACCCAACCTCAGTGGGCGGAATTAGTAGACAGGTATCAGGTTCATTATCTGATGAGCACCACACAAAACTGCTGATGCACATCAGAGAGAGACAAGAATGGATTTGGGCAGTTGGAGGTCTGCTGGATCCCAGGAAACTGCTGGCCTCCAGTTTGGTGCTGACCGCTGGAAAAGGTTCTCCCAGTGCTGTTGGAGACGCAAAGTCAAAGCTCGGGACTGCAGGACGGGGTGTCAGCAAACTGCAAGGCCATTTGGAGGAGTCCCACAGCCTTGAGGCGCCGCGTGGTGCTGGCAACGTGTGGAACCCAGGCCAAACTGCAAGGGTGGCAATCGCAGTGGAAAACGTGGGGCAGGAATTTGGTGTCATGGGTGGCAGGGTCCAAGGCATGGCCAAGTCGCTGAGGACCATGACTGAGGGCCTCCAAAGCATGCTCGAGACACAACAGATAATTGCAGAGGGGCTCCACAGCTTTTCCAGACTCAGAGGGCTATCGTTGAGGGATTGCACACCATGGTGAAGACAATGTTGGGCCTCTGGGACTGACAGCACCAGGTGATGCAGAGGCTTCTGAAGCTCACTCCAACTACATCTCCATTGCATGGAGTGCCTCGAGGGAGGAGGAAGCGCTGGAGCCATCCCAGGGCCTCTTGCCCATAAGACTCTGGCAGGCTCATGGGCAATGAGCTGAACAGGGTGGTACAGCTGCATCCGTGGCACCTGAGTATCGGCTGAGGCCTCCCAGGTCCCAGTCTTCCAGAGGACGCCCACCAAGGGCATCAAAGGCCATGGGATGTGGAACACGGCAGGCCACCTCCAATATGCGTACTGGGGTGGCACCTAGCCATAGCACCAGGCAACACAAGATTAAGAAGATGTAGGGACACCTACACCTTTCATTTTCTGTTCTGTACCAGCAACATCTCTTTCAATAAACCTGTTGTGTGTTACTTCAAATTTGTGTGTACAAACCACATCTTTTCTTTTTGTTTAAAAACCACAGTCCCTCACAAAGTTAGGATATTACATTCACCAAACTACCTACCACAGATTCATCTGTCCATGACTGTATCAGTAGGAGTGACCACCACACAGTCCCGGTGGAGATGAAGTTTCGTCTTGCGCCACACAACACTCCATCTTGTTGTCTGGCACTGCCATCATGTTAAACGGGATAGACTTTGAACAGATCTAGCAACTCAAGACTGAGCATCCATGAGGTGCCATGGGCCATCAGCAGCGGCAGAATTGGACTCAACCACAATCTGTAACTTCATGGCCCAGCATATCCCCCACTCTACAATTACCGCCAAGCCAGGAGATCACCCTGATTCAACAGAGAGTGCAGAAGGGCATGCTAGGAGCAACACCAGGCATACCTAAAAATGTGATGTCAACCTGATGAAGCTACAACACAGGACTACTTATATGTCAAACAGCATAAGCAACAAGAAATAGACAGAGTTAAGCAATTCTACAATCAATGGTCAGATCAAAGCTTTGCAATTCTGCCACATTCTAGCAGAGTCATTCAGCTCCTGACCTCATTACAGCATTGGTTCAAACATGGACAAAAGAGTTGAACTCCCGAGGAGAGGTAAGAGTGGCTACCCTTAACATCAAGGCGGCACTTGACCGAGTATTGCATCAAGGAGCCCAAGCAAAACTGAAGTCAATGGAAATCAGGAGGAAACCTCTCCTCTGGTTGGAGTCATGGTTGGCACAAAGAAACATCATTGTGGTTGTGGAGGTCAATCATCTCAGTTCCAGGTTATCACTGCAGGAGTTACTCAGGATAATGTCCGAGCTTCTGCCATCTTCAGCTGCTTCATCAATGTCCTTCCTTCTATCATAAGGTCAGAAATGGGGATGTTCGCTGATGATTGCACAATGTGCAGCACCATTTGCAACTCCTCAAACACTGAAGCAGTCCATGTCCAAAAGCAACAAGATCTGGACAATATCCAGGCTTGGGCTGACAAGTGGCAAATAACATTTGCGTCACAAATTTGCCAGACAATGATCATCTCCAACAAGAGGCTATAACTATTATCCCTTTACATTCAGTGGCATTACTATCACTCGCTCCCCCACTATCAATGCCCTGATGTTACCATTGACCAGAAACTGAATTGGATTGGCTGTATGAATACGGTGGCTACATGAGCAGATGAGACGCTACAAACCTGCAGATAGCTCACAGCCTGATTCCTCAAAGTCTGTCTACTATCTGCAAAGCACAAGTCAGGAGTGTGATGCAACTTGTCTGGATCAGCACAGTTTCAACAACACTCAGGAAGCTTGACACCATCCAGGACAAAACAGTCCACTTGATTGGCACCCAATTGACAAACATTCACTCCGTCCTCCACCAACAAACAGTGACAGCAGTGTGTACTATTTACAAGATGTACTGCAGGAACTCACTAGGGGTCCTTAGGCAGCACCTTCCAAACCCACAATGACTACCATTTAGAAGGACAAAGGCAGCACTCACATGGGGATACCATCACCTGGAAGTTCCCCTCCAAATTGCTCACCATCATGACTTGGAAATATATTGCTGTTCCTTCAGTGCCGCTGGGTGAAAATCTTGGTATTCCTCCCTTAACAGGTGTGCTTCACCCCAGGGAATGAGGCAGTTCAAGAAGGCACCACCACCTTCTCAACAGCAATTAGCAATGGGCATAAATGTTGGCCTAGCCAGTGGTATGCACATCCCATAAATTAATTTTAATTATATATATTTGGCCAGCTGGTAGTTCTTGCGTATCTAAGGCATAGAACATAGAACAGTACAGCACAGAACAGGCCCTTCGGCCCACGATGTTGTGCCGAGCTTTATCTGAAACCAAGATCAAGCTATCCCACTCCCTATCATCCTGGTGTGCTCCATGTGCCTATCCAATAACCGCTTAAATGTTCCTAAAGTGTCTGACTCCACTATCACTGCAGGCAGTCCATTCCACACCCCAACCACTCTCTGCGTAAAGAACCTACCTCTGATATCCTTCCTGTATCTCCCACCACGAACCCTATAGTTATGCCCCCTTGTAATAGCTCCATCCACCCGAGGAAATAGTCTTTGAACGTTCACTCTATCTATCCCCTTCATCATTTTATAAACCTCTATTAAGTCTCCCCTCAGCCTCCTCCGCTCCAGAGAGAACAGCCCTAGCTCCCTCAACCTTTCCTCATAAGACCTACCCTCCAAACCAGGCAGCATCCTGGTAAATCTCCTCTGCACTCTTTCCAGCGCTTCCACATCCTTCTTATAGTGAGGTGACCAGAACTGCACACAATATTCCAAATGTGGTCTCACCAAGGTCCTGTACAGTTGCAGCATAACCCCACGGCTCTTAAACTCCAACCCCCTGTTAATAAAAGCTAACACACCATAGGCCTTATTCACAGCTCTATCCACTTGAGTGGCAACCTTTAGAGATCTGTGGATATGGACCCCAAGATCTCTCTGTTCCTCCACAGTCTTCAGAACCCTACCTTTGACCCTGTAATCCACATTTAAATTAGTCCTACCAAAATGAATCACCTCACATTTATCAGGGTTAAACTCCATTTGCCATTTTTCAGCCCAGCTTTGCATCCTATCTATGTCTCTTTGCAGCCTACAACAGCCCTCCACCTCATCCACTACTCCACCAATCTTGGTGTCATCAGCAAATTTACTGATCCACCCTTCAGCCCCCTCCTCTAAGTCATTAATAAAAATCAGAAAGAGCAGAGGACCAAGCACTGATCCCTGCGGCACTCCGCTAGCAACCTGCCTCCAATCCGAAAATCTTCCATCCACCACCACCCTCTGTCTTCGGTCAGACAGCCAGTTACCTATCCAATCGGCCAACTTTCCCTCTATCCCACACCTCCTTACTTTCATCATAAGCCGACCATGGGGGACCTTATCAAATGCCTTACTAAAATCATGAGGGAAGTGTTGGGGTAGGACAGTAGGGGAAGCAAAAAGTTTAAGGTTACACTATCTGTTAATTGTAGTTTGTAACAGATTATGGGATGAGGGTGAAGTGGAACTTGAGAATTTGAGAAGGTGCACCATGCAGCAACATACTGCCAGATTCAGTGGTTTCAACCTGCACTGACCATAGCCTCAGTGGCTGAATGTTCCACTAATGGGTAAAATCATCTTCTCCATGGTGGTAAGCTTATAGAGCTGTGGTTGTCCTCCAATACCTGCTGCTACCATCTATTATGGGCCAGCGTGTCCTCTCGCTCCTCCTATACCTATGCTGCCTCAAGACCTCCAGTGCTGCATCTACAGAGAATTATTTCTGATATGTTGTGGCATTGTGGTGTCATTCCCAGCTCAGAAACACTTTGGCAATGATTTTCTAGGCCTATTCCATTCAACATGCGCCTTCCCTTTAAGGATTGCTGCCTGGTTTAAGTATTACAAGCTAGATCAAACTTATGTTAGCCTCTTATGATTTTGCACTCAGTCATACAGCTATTCAATAATGTGCATGTCATAGTCATACAAAATGAAAAGGCAGCCCTTATGCGGGGGTGGCGCAATCTGATGCTTGTGGGGGGAGGGCAAGGTTTGCGTGGGGCGGGGTGGGGGGGGGTTGTTTATTTTTAATCACAAATCAGGGTGCCCTTTAAAGATGGCACCGTCCTGCCAACATGACAGCACAAACCTCGGCTCCAGATTATTTTTGCACAGAGCACATTAAAATCAGGAGAGAAAACTTGCTGTGCCACTGAAAAGGTACAAGCCAGTTTTCTCACCTCAGCTAGCAATGAGGGGGGAGATTCTGCCCAGAATCACCTTCTCTGTCCTTTGGAGTATACTGGTAATTTCATGGGCAGAACTTTATGACCTTGTGGTGGCCTGGTTGGAAAACACAGCGAGCCATTCAAGAGCCCATTGGCTTTGACAGGGCCAGAAAATGCCACTGACGGGAGGGGCCATAAAATTCCAGCCCACAAGTTTCGTGACAGGTTAAAGGTGAATGTTCATTTTTAATGCATAATTAATGTTTACTGTTCCTACACATAAAGCAATGAATTTACTCTGAATGCTACATACATAATGAATCATTTTGAAAAAACCATGCTCTTGGTTCACATAACATATTCTCTCAGCCAAAGTTCCACTGCATAAAACATTGTGAAACCAACAAGGGCATTGTTCTGTAAGGGCCTTATTGAATCATTTAGAACTCATTCGAAGGACTTACGGAGGGAACCTTGCCAAAAAGTGGCAGTGTTGCTTCTGGCAAGAAAACTGACATATTTCTCTGCAGATCTTACAACATTCTGCCTTAAAAAAATCAAGGGAGCATGTTTGACGCCATCATGCAAGGCAACAGGGCCTCAACACGCTGGCAAAACCCAGCTGAGCTGAGATCGGGGTGCCATCTTTAAAGGATGCCCCAATCAGAACAAGAATAAATCTCCACCCCAGCCCACCACAGAGGTCTCAGGGGTTTCCCTTCCTACGCCCGATCGGAGTTGGCACTTCTCTTCCCCACCCCCCTGACCCTGATCATCAGTCCCTGTTGGAGTTGGCACCCACCCCAATGCCTAGCAACAGACATCGCCAGCATCCCCTGCTCTTCCATCCACTCCAGGCCCACAAACAATTCTGAATGAATTCCCGCTAATCTTGGCGTGACATCACGACAGAACCTGCTGAATATCTGATGAGGGAGGGAATGTCCTGGAGAGAGTGCTTGTTAATGACATGCTAATGTATTAAAATTAGATTCCTGGGGTCCTGTGATGTGTTTCGTAATGAGGGGGCTGGAAGATCAGAACTTGGGAACTCGCTGGAATTATACCTCCCGAGTCTCTCCAGATTTTGAGCATGCACCGCCATTCCGCAGATGGAGGGCACAGGATCAAAATTGCCCCCATTGTATGCAATATAACACATACGTTCAGAACGGCACGTTAGCACAGTGGGGCGGCACATTAGCACAGTGGGGCGGCACGTTAGCACAGTGGGGCGGCACGGTAGCACAGTGGGGCGGCACGGTAGCACAGTGGGGCGGCACGGTAGCACAGTGGGGCGGCACGGTAGCACAATGGGGCGGCACGGTAGCACAGTGGGGCGGCACGGTAGCACAATGGGGCGGCACGGTAGCACAATGGGGCGGCACGGTAGCACAGTGGGGCGGCACGGTAGCACAATGGGGCGGCACGGTAGCACAATGGGGCGGCACGGTAGCACAATGGGGCGGCACGGTAGCACAGTGGGGCGGCACGGTAGCACAATGGGGCGGCACGGTAGCACAGTGGGGCGGCACGGTAGCACAATGGGGCGGCACGGTAGCACAATGGGGCGGCACGGTAGCACAGTGGGGCGGCACGGTAGCACAATGGGGCGGCACGGTAGCACAATGGGGCGGCACGGTAGCACAATGGGGCGGCACGGTAGCACAATGGGGCGGCACGGTAGCACAATGGGGCGGCACGGTAGCACAATGGGGCGGCACGGTAGCACAATGGGGCGGCACGGTAGCACAATGGGGCGGCACGGTAGCACAATGGGGCGGCACGGTAGCACAATGGGGCGGCACGGTAGCACAATGGGGCGGCACGGTAGCACAGTGGGGCGGCACGGTAGCACAGTGGGGCGGCACGGTAGCACAATGGGGCGGCACGGTAGCACAATGGGGCGGCACGGTAGCACAATGGGGCGGCACGGTAGCACAATGGGGCAGCACGGTAGCACAATGGGGCGGCACGGTAGCACAATGGGGCGGCACGGTAGCACAATGGGGCGGCACGGTAGCACAATGGGGCGGCACGGTAGCACAGTGGGGCGGCACGGTAGCACAATGGGGCGGCACGGTAGCACAATGGGGCGGCACGGTAGCACAATGGGGCGGCACGGTAGCACAGTGGGGCGGCACGGTAGCACAATGGGGCGGCACGGTAGCACAGTGGGGCGGCACATTAGCACAGTGGGGCGGCACGGTAGCACAATGGGGCGGCACGGTAGCACAATGGGGCGGCACGGTAGCACAGTGGGGGCAGCACGGTAGCACAGTGGGGCGGCACATTAGCACAGTGGGGCGGCACGGTAGCACAATGGGGCGGCACGGTAGCACAATGGGGCGGCACGGTAGCACAATGGGGCGGCACGGTAGCACAATGGGGCGGCACGGTAGCACAATGGGGCGGCACGGTAGCACAATGGGGCGGCACGGTAGCACAGTGGGGCGGCACGGTAGCACAATGGGGCGGCACGGTAGCACAATGGGGCGGCACGGTAGCACAGTGGGGGCGGCACGGTAGCACAGTGGGGGCGGCACGGTAGCACAATGGGGCGGCACGGTAGCACAGTGGGGGCGGCACGGTAGCACAATGGGGCGGCACGGTAGCACAATGGGGCGGCACGGTAGCACAATGGGGCGGCACGGTAGCACAATGGGGCGGCACGGTAGCACAATGGGGCGGCACATTAGCACAATGGGGCGGCACGGTAGCACAGTGGGGCGGCACGGTAGCACAATGGGGCGGCACGGTAGCACAATGGGGCGGCACGGTAGCACAATGGGGCGGCACGGTAGCACAATGGGGCGGCACGGTAGCACAATGGGGCGGCACGGTAGCACAATGGGGCGGCACGGTAGCACAATGGGGCGGCACGGTAGCACAATGGGGCGGCACGGTAGCACAGTGGGGCGGCACGGTAGCACAATGGGGCGGCACGGTAGCACAATGGGGCGGCACGGTAGCACAATGGGGCGGCACGGTAGCACAGTGGGGCGGCACGGTAGCACAATGGGGCGGCACGGTAGCACAATGGGGCGGCACGGTAGCACAATGGGGCGGCACGGTAGCACAATGGGGCGGCACGGTAGCACAATGGGGCGGCACGGTAGCACAATGGGGCGGCACGGTAGCACAATGGGGCGGCACGGTAGCACAGTGGGGGCGGCACGGTAGCACAGTGGGGGCGGCACGGTAGCACAATGGGGCGGCACGGTAGCACAGTGGGGGCGGCACGGTAGCACAATGGGGCGGCACGGTAGCACAGTGGGGCGGCACGGTAGCACAATGGGGCGGCACGGTAGCACAGTGGGGCGGCACGGTAGCACAGTGGGGCGGCACGGTAGCACAATGGGGCGGCACGGTAGCACAGTGGGGCGGCACGGTAGCACAATGGGGCGGCACGGTAGCACAGTGGGGGCGGCACGGTAGCACAATGGGGCGGCACGGTAGCACAGTGGGGCGGCACGGTAGCACAATGGGGCGGCACGGTAGCACAATGGGGCGGCACGGTAGCACAATGGGGCGGCACGGTAGCACAATGGGGCGGCACGGTAGCACAATGGGGCGGCACGGTAGCACAATGGGGCGGCACGGTAGCACAGTGGGGCGGCACGGTAGCACAGTGGGGCGGCACGGTAGCACAGTGGGGCGGCACGGTAGCACAGTGGGGCGGCACGGTAGCACAGTGGGGCGGCACGGTAGCACAATGGGGCGGCACGGTAGCACAATGGGGCGGCACGGTAGCACAGTGGGGCGGCACGGTAGCACAATGGGGCGGCACGGTAGCACAGTGGGGCGGCACGGTAGCACAATGGGGCGGCACGGTAGCACAGTGGGGCGGCACGGTAGCACAGTGGGGCGGCACGGTAGCACAGTGGTTGCTTCACAGCCCCAGGGACCTAGGTTCAATTCCCGGCTTGGGTCACTGTCTGTGTGGAGTTTGCACATTCTCCTCGTGTCTGCGTGGGTTTCCTCCGGGTGCTCCGGTTTCCTCCCACAGTCCAAAGATGTGCGGGTTAGGTTGATTGGCCATGCTCAAAATTGCCCTTCGTGTCCTGAGATGCATAGGTTAGAGGGATTAGTGGGTAAATATGTAGGGATATGGGGGTAGGGCCTGGGTGGTATTGTGGTCGGTGCAGACTCGATGGGCCGAATGGCCTCTTTCTGTACTGTAGGGTTTCTATGATTTCTATGAGCGGACTGTGAAAGTACATACAAATCGGTTAGTCTGAACATAAAAGGGGAAGGCTTTTATGGGCAGATCTAGATGATGATAGGACTTCCTTACACCCAATGTATACACTAATTGCCATGTCATTTATGACACCCCAGAAGGAAAAAACAGTTTAGACCAGTATTCTTATTTACCAGTTTTTACTGTTATTTCCTTTTGGGACAACTGGGGTTCCATTAAAGATCAGGGTTTGATCGTTACATGCCAAAGAAAAATGACCACTACATGCAATTCACATGCATTTCATAAAGGTTTTGGGTTCCCGATTTGGAGAAACAATGGGCCTGATGCCAGTTTCAGATAGGCACTCTAGATGGTTATAGGTCACACTACTACTATGATGTGTGACACAAGCCATATAATGTTCAACAGCACCTACTTCGTGCAATCAGATTTTCAAACCAGCAAGTTAAAGCCACATACAGTCTTCTAATGAAGAGGGGTTAGAAGGCCTTAGATAATTGGACATTGTTAATACCGTATTTGAAAGTCATACCTTGTGCTCTTCATTTTAAGTATCCTATAAAATGTAGTTGAAGTGTGGCATGATTGCAGAGGCAATTTCTATTATAAATATGGCCAAAGAGATTTATAATGCAAAAGATTGACAAGAAGTGTGTGGAACAAAGAACAAAGAACAGTACAGCACAGGAAACAGGCCCTTCGGCCCTCCAAGCCTGTGCCGCTCCTTGGTCCAACTAGACCAATCGTTTGTATCCCTCCATTCCCAGGCTGCTCATGTGACTATCCAGGTAAGTCTTAAACAATGTCAGCGTGCCTGCCTCCACCACCCTACTTGGCAGCGCATTCCAGGCCCCCACCACCCTCTGTGTAAAAAACATCCCTCTGATATCTGAGTTATACTTCGCCCCTCTCACCTTGAGCCCGTGACCCCTCGTGATCGTCACCTCCGACCTGGGAAAAAGCTTCCCACTGTTCACCCTATCTATCCCCTTCATAATCTTGTACACCTCTATTAGATCTCCCCTCATTCTCCGTCTTTCCAGGGAGAACAACCCCAGTTTACCCAATCTCTCCTCATAGCTAAGACCCTCCATACCAGGCAACATCCTGGTGAACCTTCTCTGCACTCTCTCTAAAGCCTCCACGTCCTTCTGGTAGTGCGGCGACCAGAACTGGACGCAGTACTCCAAATGTGGCCTAACCAGCATTCTATACAGCTGCATCATCAGACTCCAGCTTTTATACTCTATACCCTGTCCTATAAAGGCAAGCATACCATATGCCTTCTTCACCACCTTCTCCACCTGTGTTGCCACCTTCAAGGATTTGTGGACTTGCACACCTAGGTCCCTCTGTGTTTCTATACTCCTGATGACTCTGCCATTTATTGTATAACTCCTCCCTACATTATTTCTTCCAAAATGCATCACTTCGCATTTATCCGGATTAAACTCCATCTGCCACCTCTCCGCCCAATTTTCCAGCCTATCTGTATCCTGCTGTATTGCCCGACAATGCTCTTCGCTATCCGCAAGTCCAGCCATCTTCGTGTCATCCGCAAACTTGCTGATTACACCAGTTACACCTTCTTCCAAATCATTTATATATATCACAAATAGCAGAGGCCCCAGTACAGACCCCTGCGGAACACCACTGGTCACAGACCTCCAGCCGGAAAAAGATGTAGGTAAACACAGTAAGAAGTTTAACAACACCAGGTTAAAGTCCAACAGGGTTATTTGGTAGCAAAAGCCACACAAGCTTTTGGATCTCCAAGCCCCTTCTTCAGGTGAGTGGGAATTCTGTTCACAAACAGGGCATATAAAGACCCAGACTCAATTTACATGAATAATGGTTGGAATGCGAATACTTTCAACTAATCAATTTGTAACCCCCACAGCTTGCCTGGACTTGCAAAGTTTCACTGGCTGTCTTGTCCGGAGACAATACACATCTTTTTAGCCTGTCTTGATGCTCTCTCCACTCACGTTCTTTGTATCTTAAAGACTTGATTAGCTCTAAGTATTCGCATTCCAACCATTATTCATGTAAATTGAGTCTGTGTCTTTATATGCCCTGTTTGTGAACAGAATTCCCACTCACCTGAAGAAGGGGCTTGGAGCTCCGAAAGCTTGTGTGGCTTTTGCTACCAAATAAACCTGTTGGACTTTAACCTGGTGTTGTTAAACTTCTTACTGTGTTTACCCCAGTCCAACGCCAGTATCTCCACGTATAAAAAGTCAGCCAGAGAATAGAGAACTCTTGCTATTTTTGTGTTTCAGGTTCTTTTCATTGTGCTTCTGATGTTTATTTTTCGCTCTGTATCCATTTTCACACTCCTTAACTTTTCTTTTTCGTTTCTCCTTATCCTCCTTCTCCTCTTCCCGACAAGTTATTGCCCTTTCAGGTGACAATGTGTAGATGATGTGATATGGCAGGAAAATAAACCTTGAAAATTGTAGAAAGCATATGAGGTACTGAATGTGAGGGACATTTCACCCTTCCTATCTCCTTCCCAAATCACTCACGCTTCCTCATTTTCTATTATACATACCACTATCCCTTTACTTTTCCATTAGTCTTCCACATCCCTCCACTCATAGAATCATAGATTCCCTAAAGTGGAGAAGGAGGCCCTTTGGCCTATCAAGCCTGCACTGACAACAATCCCACCCATCCCGGACAAGCCCAGAGTTTCCCTTTCTTTGAGGCAGCACGGTGGCACAGTGGCTAGCACCGTTGCCTCACAGCGCCAGGGTCCCGGGTTCAATTCTGGCCTCGGGTGACTATCTGTGTGGAGTTTGCATGTTCTCCCCGTGTCTGCATGGGTTTCCTGCAGGTGCTCCAGTTTCTTCCCACACTCCAAAGATGTGCGGATTAAGTTGATTGGCTATGCTAAATTGCCCCATAGTGTTAGGGGGACTAGCAGGGTAAATATGTGGCGTTAGGGGGATAGGGCCTGGGTGGGACCATGGTCAATAGGGTCAATGGGCCGAATGGCCTCTTGTACTGTTGGAATTCTATGATTCTATGTCTTATCCCCATAACGTAGACACGGGGAGAATGTGCAAACTCCACACAGACAGTGACCTGAGGCTGGAATTGAACTCAGACACTGTAATGCAGCAGTGCTAACCACCGTGCCCAACGTGCTGCCCTTGCTCTAACCACAAACTTCTCCCTCTAACTCAATCACAACCTCTTCTTTGCTGCGATTCATCACACCCACCCCTCATAGATATTCGGTTTATTCCTTGGTGATTGGAACTGAATTATTAAATATGTATTGATTCACGGACAGAGAATGTAAGATGAACTGATGTACCACCACTAGAATGCTGTGGAAAATAGATGGATGAATCTACAATTGAAACAATGGAAATGAGAAGTAATTGCTTGCCAGCCCATAAATCTCCATGGAATTAAAACAAAACAAGTTCAAAATGAACTGTTACAACATTTGGGTCTGATTTAGATATTTGCCTGAGTGCAGTGTCACTAGACTATCTTATAAACAGATCAAAGGACCTTGTAATCAGGTACTTAATTTTACTACACAATACTCGGTGTTAAATGGTGTTACCTCGGGTCGTAAAAGTGAGATTCACTTGTTATACTGAATGCTATACTTCCACACAAGCGCTCATATGTAATTCTCCAACCTTTGAAAAGGAAGTACTTTAGTGAGAATAAACCTACACAGGGTGATCAACTATCCTGTAATTTCAGTTTGCTTGCTCTCCTCTCACCACCACATTAAGGAGATATGCCTTGTAAAATTCTCAGACTTTCATTCAGCCCTCATAATTCTGCACCAGAACACTAGTCAACTGATAGCTGAACATGGATCATACTGAGGTTCATAAAAGGTCATAGAGATTACTCAGGCTTGAAAAGGGTCAATTTCATTTTGCCTGAATGTTTACATAGGAAATTGTTTCTTCACCCCTGAAGGATCTCAGGGTATCAGAAACAAAGCAGATGGGGGCTGTTCTACTTTACAAGAGTGAAGCAAAGCAGAACTTTTGGAAGCTCTATTCCATGCCTCAACCATGGAAATTAAACCATTATCATATCTACTCCATGGCCTAATGCATAGGGCATGTGAATTTCCACATTGTTTAACTTGTACCAATGTACTAGGATTCCAAAAATTTTAGGATGATTTCAACAACGGAAATCTACAGTTTGAGGGGAAACATGAGATACTTGGATTAGTTCTACTGAAGCAAGAGAAGGCTAAAAGATTTCTGCTAATAATTATGAAAAGTTCTGATATAAAAATAGAGAAGGGTGATTTGCTCTGTTTAAGGAGTTAGTGAAAATGGGTGATGAATTCAGTTTTCTCCAAGCGAATGCAAAGAAAGGTTAAGGGAGGTTAGGAGAAATTTCCATATGCTATTCTATATGAGAGTTGTTGGCACATTGAACGTTTAATTTATTGTATATTTTAAGTATTTGAATTGCAAGAAGGCACAAGACAATGGAGAGGGAACAGAGCAGATGGATTAATTTTGGACTATATCAAAGAGCTGGCACAGGTATGATGGGTCAAATGGACTTGCTCTTTACTGCAAATGATAAACTTTCTATATGCAGGTAGACTTTCTGTTGGTTTTCTCCATTCTCTTCTCAAAATGATGCTATTGGCAATTTCTTCACGTTTCAACCAATCATCTGGAGAGTTACAGTAGATGATCAGTGGAAGCTAATAGGAATTATAGGTGTCAATCTTTATTATGTGTCACACATGAAGATTGAAGTGTGTGGAAGCATATTCCAGCACATATTACCATCAGAAAGAGAAAAAGAGATAATAAAAGAGAAATAGAAAGAGGAATGGTGATTCATCTTATAGTTGTATATAGACCTAAGCACTAACTTTCAAGGTAAGGCTTGCCTCTCAAATTACGGCAAGCTAATTTGATGCGAATTTGTTCTACCTTTCAGAAATAGACACAGCATTGTATTTGGGACAGCTATTCCTGTTACCTAGCAACCACTTTTTAAATAAAAAGCAAAAAGGACATTATTGTCTCTGGAAGAGTACAGATAAAGGTGAAGCTCAAAGTAGATCCTGGGCAACGGTTGTAATTGTGTTGGCACTGTCAGAGTGTGTTAATGTCACGCTCCCCAACAATAAAACACGAACCATCGTCTTGTACTTCATAGAATCCCTACAGTGCAGAAGGAGGCCATTCGGCCCATCAAGTCTGCACCAACCACAATCCCGCCTAGGCCCTATCCTCTTAACCCCCACATATTTACCCTGTTAATCCCCCTGATACTACGGGACAATTTAGTATGGCCAATCAACTGAACCTGCACATCTTTGGACATTACTTCAGTGATGTTCACAGAACTTTCTCACTGCAAATTATTAATGAGCCTGCGAACACAAGCTGTGTAAGAATCAATAATTATGTGATCACAAGGCCATTGCAGCATACAGATCACATGAGTAGGAAGTGTGAATAATTCAAGTCATTATTCTTTGAATCTTAAAATAAGAACTCATTTTCTCTGAGTCTTTCCTACTTTGCTGCTGTAACTTGGATAGAGACCAAGTTTATGTGCATTTATGGGCTTCCACATGTGCAGCAGAGAAGTAGACGAAACCCTGAGGAAATTACCTCTCCCTACCACCACCACTCCCCAATTCTTTTAATGTGTACTTACATTCTGTCTTGATTGCATGAGTGAGGCTGTTCCATTTGTATTTTCTTTAAAATTACCATCAACCTGAGGGATCAAATCTAGTTAAGTGAAGATTATAGGACAGCATGCCAGGAACAGCACCAATCATATTTAAAATTGAGATGCCAACCAGGTGAAGGTAAATCACAGGACTATGTGCATGCTAAACAATGGAAGCACAGTACCATAGACAGAGCTAAGCAACTGCACAATAAACAAATTAAATCATTACTCCACTCACCTACCAGATCAATCTTGAATGGTAGTGCGCGCATAGAGAACTCACAGGAGGAGGAGGCTTTATGGATTTTTCCCACCCTCAAAGATGGCAGAGACCAGCAGATCAATGAAAAATAAAGGACAAAATATTTGCAACTACCTTTCGCTGTAAGTGCTGGCTGGGTGACCCAATTCGGCCTCCTCCTGATGTCCCAATCATCACACAATTTGATTCACTTCACATAATATCAAGCTGCAAATCATCACACCAGATTTTCTTTATTCATTTGTGGGACATGCACATCGCTGGCTGGCCAGCATTTATTGCCCATCCCTCGTTGCTCTTGAGAAGGTGGTGGTGATCTGCTTTCTTGAATCGCTGCAGTCCATGTTCTGTGGGTTGCCCTACAGTGTCGTTAGGGAGGGAATTCCAGGATTTTGACCCAGTGACTGTGAAGGAATGGCGATATATTTCCAAGTCAGGATGGCGAGTGGCTTGGAGGGGAACTTGCAAGTGTGGCATTTATCTGCTGCCCTTGTCCTTCTAGATGGAAGTGATTGTGGGTTTGGAAGGTGCTGTCTAAAGATCTTTGGTGAATTGCTGCAGTGCATCTTGTAGATAGTACACACTGCTGCTGCTGAGCGTTGGTGCTGGAGGGGTTGAATGTTTGTAGATGTGGTGCCAATCAAACGGGCTGCTCTGTCTTGGATGGTGTCAAGCTTCTTGAGTGTTTTTGGAGCTGCAGTGTGTTATTCCATCACACTCCTGACTTGTGCCTTGTAGATGGTGGATAGGCTCTGGGGAGATTCCAGTCTATTTATAGATTAGAATCATAGAATCCCAGTTAAAAATTTAACTCGTCTAATAAATCTTTGCCAAAAGCAGAAAGAGTGAGACAATGGCCGTAATTTTCCTGATGGGTCTCTTAGCGGGAAAACTGCAGTGTTGCCCATTGGCACTAACAGCACGAGCAGCGCAAATTTTCGCATCTGAAGTATCCCTCTTTGAGAAAAGAGGAACTGAAACTACTTAGTTGCATTGAACTTGCCTGCAGCTGTTCTAGTTGATAATAAAGTAGTCAATCAAAAGCAATTTCAAAACAGGTAAGTGCTTCAGATGGACTCACCCATGAAGGTAAAGATGAAGAAGCACAGCTGGCTGCCTACTGAGCAAAAAGCTGTCAGTCAAATACTTGTTAAAGCTATTGAAATTGAATGAACTCAAAGCACTTCAAAGGTTTCCCAGCAATTATCAAAGTTCATAGAATCATAGAGTGCAGAAGAGGCCCTTCAGCCCATTAGAAGCACCTGAACTCCAACCTAATCCCATCTGTCAGCACTTGGCTCATAGCCCACGATGTTATGATGTGCCAAGTGCTCATCCAGATACTTTTTAAAAAAGATGAGGCAACCTGCCCCTACCCCCTCCAAGGCAGCGCATTCCAGACCATCACTTCCTCTGGGTAAAAAGGTTTTTCCTCACATCCCCCTTACACTTCCTGCCTCTCACCTTGAATCTATGTCCCCGTGTGAATGACCCTTCATAGAATCCTACAGTGCAGAAAGAGGCCATTCGGCCCATCGAGTCTGCACCAACCACGATCCCACCCAGTCCCTATCCCCATATGTTTACCCACTAATCCCTCTAACCTATGCACCCCGGGACACTAAGGGGCAATTTAGAATGGCCAATCAACCTAACCCGCACAGCTTTGGACTGTGGGAGGAAACCGGAGCACCCGGGGGAAACCCACGCAGACACAGAGAGAATGTGCAAACTCCACACAGACAATGACCCGAGCTGGGATTCGGACCCAGGTCCCTGGAGCTGTGAAGCAGCAGTGCTAACCACTGTACTACCATGCTGCCTTCAACTAAGGGGAACAGCTGCTCCTTATCCAATCTGCCCATAGCCCTCATAATCTTGTACACCTCAATCAGGTCGCCTTTCAGTCTTCTCTGCTCCAACAAAAACAACACACGCCTACCCAAACTCTCTTCATAACTTAAATGTTCCATCCCAAGCAGCATCCTGGTGAATCTCCTCTGCTCCCCTCCAGTGCAATCACATCCTTCCTATAATGTGGCGACCAGAACTGCACACAGTATTCTAGCTGTGGCCTCACCAAAGTTCTATACAACTCCAACATGACATCCCTGCTTTTGTAATCTATGCCTCAATTATTAATCACAAATAGGCTTACATTAACACTGCAATAAAGTTACTGTGAAAATCCCCTAGTCGCCACACTCCGGCGCTTGTTCGGTTTCACTGAGGGAGAATTTAACATGACCAATGCACCTAACAAATACGTCAAGGTCTCTTTGTTCCACAGAACTTCCCAGTGTCCTACCAATCATTGAGTACATCCTTGTCAAATTACTCCTTCCAAAGTATATCACCTCATACTTTTCAAGGTTAAATTCCATCTGTCACTTGTATGCCCATTTGACCATTCCGTCTTTATCTTCTTGTAACCCAAGACGCTCTAACTCACTGTTAACCATCCACCTAATCTTTGTGTCATCCACAAACATACTAATCATGTGTCTCCTCCCCCTGCCAAATTAGCTTAGACTCTTCCCAACAGCATTCGCAAAACGTACCGCAAGGATGTTAGCCCGTTCTGGTTCAGATAGACTGTCCCGCTTGTACAGATCCCATCTTCCCCAGAAATGGTCCCAGTGATCCAGGAATCTAAAACTCTTCCTCCTGCACCAAATGTTAAACCACGTTTTCATCTGCACTATCCTCCCATTTCTGTACTTCCTAGCGCGTGGCACTGGGAGTAATCCAAAGCTTACAGCCCAAAGTCCTGTTGTTAGTCTACTGCCTAACTCTTTGAATTCTTGATCCAAGACATCATCCCATGACCTCTGCCTTATCACCCTCCCCCTGCAGAATGCCCTGCAGCCGTTCAGTGACATCCCAGACCCTAGCACCAGGGAGGCAACATACCACCCGGGAGTCACATTGACGGCCACAGTAGCACCTCTCTATACCCCCTGACTATTTAAAGTTCTGTGCTTTCTAAGAGGTTCAGAGACTAGAAACAAAAGCTGTGCTTAAAAAAAGGGGCTAAGTGAACCCCCCACCGCCCCCCCCCCCCACCCCGTGAAAGTGACTTCTCCTGTCATCCTGTCAGTCAGAGGGCTTGAAAGGGATCTTCCTACACCTGCAGTTTCTGATAGAGAGAAAGGGAAACCTTCTGCACAATGGCCTGCTGCTATGATTTGTTGTTAGACTCCTTACTGGTTAGACTGGTGTTGTTAGACTCCTTACTGGTTAGACTGGTGTTGTTAGACTCCTTACTGTGTTTACCCCAGTCCAACGCTGGCATCTCCACATCATGGCTATGATTTGGACCAGGCCACTTCAAATTTTTCAGAATACAAGGAGAAATGCCTGATATCACCTTGCCAAGTGCAACCTTCAGGTTTGGTGAAGGGCAGTGGAGACACGAGACCCCATCCTGGGGTGAAAGTCCCTAGGTCAAACCCCAGCCTGAGCATACCCAATCCTCGGGACCCTCCCTCTGTAGCCTGGCAGTAGCAGAGGGACACATGGGCAGTGCAATTATCTTTTTTGAAGTACAACTCCACAATGGTCATGATCAGCACCGAAGCCCGCCCAATGCAGATAGAGTCTTGGAGATTTATGGCATGGAAACAGGCCCTTTGGCCCAACTTGTCCATGCCGCCCAGTTTTTACCACTAAGCTAGTCCCAATCGCTCGCATTTGGCCCATATCCCTCTATACCCGTCTTATCCATGTAACTGTCTGAATACTTTTTAAAAGACGTAATTGTACCCGCCTCTACCACTACCTCTGGCAGTTTGTTCCAGACACTCCCCACCCCGTGTGAAAAAATTGCCCCTCTAGACCCTTTTGTATCTCTCCCCTCTCACCTTAAACCTATGCCCTCTAGTTTAGACTCCCCTATCTTTGGGAAAATATGCTGACTATCGACCTTATCTATGCCCCTCATCATTTTATAGAACTGTATCAGATCATCCCAAAGCCTCCCATGCTCCAGGGAAAAAAGTCTCAGTTTGTCCAGCCTCTCTTTAGAACTCAAACAATCAAGTCCGATAGCATCCTAATAAATCTTTTCTGCACTCTTTCTAGTTCAATAATATCCTTTCTATAATAGGGTATCCAGAACTGTACACAGTATTCCAAGTGTGGCCTTACTAATGTCTTGTACAACTTCAACAAAACATCCCAATTCCTGTATTCAATGTTCTGACCAATGAAACCAAGTATGCCAAATGCTTTTTTCACCACCCTGTCCACCTGTGACTCCACTTTCAAGGAGCTATGAAGCTGTACTCCTAGATCTCTTTGTTCTATAACTCTCCCCAATGTCCTACCATTAACTCAGTAGGTCCTGCCATGATTCAATCAACCAAAATGCATTACTTCACATTTATCTAAATTAATCTCCATCTGCCCACTGGCCCAATTGATCAAGATCCCGTTGCAATCCTAGATAAGCTTCTTCATTGTCCACTATGCCACTAATCTTGGTGTCATCTGCAAACTTACTAACCATGCCCCATAAATTCTCATCCAAATCATCAATATAAATAACAAATGACAGTTCACTCAGCACCAATCCCTGACGCACACCGCTGGTCACAGGTCCCCAGTTTAAAAAACAACCCTCTACAACAATCCTTTGTCTTCTGTCATCAAGCCAATTTTGCATCTAATTGGCTACCTCACCCTGGATCCCGTGAGATTTAACCTTATGCAACAACTACGGGAAAGTGAGGACAGGAATGGAGTGAGGTGGAGGATGAATGTGTGGCTGAGGGACTGGTGCAGGGGGCAGGGATTCAGGTTCCTGGACCATTGGGACCTCTTTAGGGGCAGGTGTGACCTGTACACAAAAAACGGGTGGGACTTGAATCCCAGGGGGACCAATATCCTGGCAGGAAAGTTGGCTAAGGCTACTGGGGAGAGTTTAAACTAGCTAGGTTGGGGGGAGGGGATCGAGATGAGGTGACTGGGAGCGAGGAAGTTAGCTCGCAAACAGAGAAGGGTTATAGGCAGTGCAAGAGGGAGGATGGACGGGGGATAGAGAAGGGGAGAACTCAGACCAAAGGATTGAGATGTGTTTACTTTAATGCCAGGAGTATAGTGAATAAAGGGGATGAGCTCAGAGTGTGGATCGATGCCTGGAAGTGTGATGTGGTGGCCATTACGGAGACTTGGATGTCTCAGGGACAGGACTGGATACTCCAGGTGCCGGGATTCAGATGTTTCAGGAAGGACAGGGAGGGAGGCAAGAGAGGGGGTGGAGTGGCACTGCTGATCAGGGACAGTGTCACAGCTGTAGAGAAGGTGTATGCTGTGGAGGGATTGTCTACAGAGTCTCTGTGGGTGGAAGTTCGGAGTGGGAAGGGGTCGATCACTTTGCTGGGAGTTTTCTATAGGCTGCCCAATAGTAACAGGGAGGTGGAGGAGCAGATAGGGAAACAGATCCTGGAGAGTTGCAATAATAGCAGAGTTGTTGTGATGGGAGGCTTTAATGTCCCAAACATAGATTGGAATATCCCGGGGGTAAGGGGATTGGATGGGGAGGAGTTCGTTAGGTGTGTTCAGTAGGGTTTCCTGACACAGCATGTGGACAAGCCTACAAGAGGAGAGGCTGTACTTGATCTGATACTGACCAATGAACCTGGGCAGGTGTCAGATCTCTCAGTGGGAGAGCATCTTGGGGATAGCGATCATAACTCTATCACCTTTATGCTTGCATTGGAAAAAGGGAGGGTCAGGCAAGCTAGGAAAGCGTTTATATGGAGTATGGGGAGATATAAAGACATAAGGCAGCAAATTAGAGGAGTAAATTGGAAGGAGGTATTCTCGGGGAACTGTACTGAAGAGAGGTGGCAGTTTTTCAAGGAATGTCTGTCTAGAGTTCTACAGGACAACGTTCTGAGCAGACAGGGAGGAGTTTGGTAGGTTAAAGGAACTGTGGTGCACAAAAGCTGTGCGGGACCTAGTCGAGAAGAAAAGGAAAGCATACAAAAGGTTCAGACAGCTTGGCAAAGATAGGGATCTAGATGAGTATACGGCTTGTAGGAAGGGACTAAAGAAGGAAATTAGGAGAGCCAGAAGGGGTCACGAGAAGGACTTGGCAGGTAGGATTAAGGAAAACCCTAAGGCGTTCTATAAATATGTGAAGAGTAAAAGGATGAGACGTGAAGGAATAGGGCCTATAAAAGGTGACGGCGGGAAAGTCTAGACGGAACCAGTAGAAATGGCAGAGGTGCTGAATGAGTATTTTGCCTCGGTTTTCACAGAGGAGAAGGACCTGGGTGGATGTACTGCGGGCTTGCAGTGGACTGAAAAGGTTGAGTATGTGGACTTTAACAAAGAGGTTGTGCTGGAATCGTTGAATGGCATCAAGATAGATAAGTCGCCGGGTCCGGATGGGATGTACCCCAGGTTACTGTGGGAGGCGAGGGAAGAGATTGCAGAGCCTCTGGCGATGATCTTTGCATCGTCAATGGAGACGGAAGAGGTGCCAGAGGATTGGAGGATTGCGGATGTGGTTCCTATTTTCAAGAAGGGGAATAGGGATAGCCCAGGAAATTACCGACCGGTGAGTCTAACCTCAGTGGTTGGTAAGCTGATGGAGAAGATCCTGAGGGACAATATTTATGAGCATTTAGAGAGGTTTAGTATGCTCAAGAATACTCAGCATGGCTTTGTCAAAGGCAGATCGTGCCTTACGAGCCTGGTGGAGTTCTTCGAAAATGTGACTAAACACATTGACGAAGGGAAAGCGGTAGATGTGGTTTTATATGGATTTTAGCAAGGCGTTCGATAAGATCCCCCATGCAAGGCTTCTCGAAAAAGTGAGAGGGCATGGGATCCAAGGGGCTGCTGCCCTGTGGATCCAGAACTGGCTTGCCACTCCATCTGACGAAGGAGCAGCGCTCCGAAAGCTAGTGGCGTTTGCTACCAAATAAACCTGTTGGACTTTAACCTGGTGTTGTTAGACTCCTTAATGTGTTTGCCCAAAGGAGGCAGAGAGTGGGTATAGATGGGTCTTTTTCTAAATGGAGTTCGGTCACCAGTGGTGTGCCCCAGGGATCTGTTCTTTGACCTTTGCTGTTTGTCATTTTCATAAATGACCTGGATGAGGAAGTGGAGGGATGGGTTGGTAAGTTTGCCGATGACACAAAGGTTGGTGAGGTTGTGGATGGTCTGGAGGGATGTCAGAAGTTACAGAGGGGCATAGTTAGGATGCAAGACTGGGCGGAGAAGTGGCAGATGGACTTCAACCCAGATAAATGCGTAGTGGTCCATTTTGGCAGGTCAAATGGGATGAAGGAGTACAATATTAAGGGAAAGACTCTTAGTACTGTAGAGGATCAGAAGGACCTTGGGGTCCGGGTCCATAGGACTCTAAAATCGGCCCCGCAGGTGGAGGAGGTGGTTAAGAAGGCATATGGTGTGCTGGCCTTTATCAATCGAGGGATTGAGTTTAGGAGTCCGGGGATAATGATGCAGCTATATAAGACCCTCGTCAGACCCCACTTGGAGTACTGTACTCAGTTCTGGTCACCTCATTACAGGAAGGATGTGGAAAAGATTGAAAGGGTGCAGAGGAGATTTACAAGGATGTTGCCTAGATTGAGTGGCATGCCTTATGAGGATAGGCTGAGGGAGCTCGGTCTTTTCTCCTTGGAGAGACGTAGGATGAGAGGAGACCTAATAGAGGTGTATAAGATGTTGAGAGGCATCCATCGGGTGGACTCTCAGAGGATTTTTCCCAGGGTGGAAATGGCTGCTACGAGAGGACACAGGTTTAAGGTGCTGGGGGGTAGGTACAGGGGAAATGTTAGGGGGAAGTTTTTCACACAGAGGGTGGTGGGCGAATGGAATCGGCTGCCGTCAGTGGTGGTGGAGGCAAATTCAATAGGGTCTTTTAAGAGACTCCTGGATGAGTACATGGGACTTAATAGGATGGAGGGTTATAGGTAGGCCTAAAAGGTAGGGATATGTTCAGCACAACTTGTGGGGCCGAAGGGCCTGTTTTGTGCTGTGGCTTTTCTATGTTTCTAACTACCTCGTCAAAGGCCTTGCTAAAGTCCATGTAGACAACATTGACTGCACTGCCCTCATCTACCTTCTTTGTTACCCCTTCAAAAAAACTCAATCAAATTTGTGAGACATGATTTTCCATTCACAAAGCCTTGCCTAATCAGACCTTGCCTCTCTAAATGCCTATTGATCCTGTCTCTCTGAATGTCGTCTAACAACTTACCCACTACAGATGTTAGGCTGTAGTCCCAGGCTTTTCCCTGCAGCCCTTCTTAAACAAAGGCACAACACTTACTACCCTCTAATCTTCAGGCACCTCACCAATGGCTGTTGACGATTCAAATATCTCTGCTAGGGGACCCGTAATTTCCTCCCTAGCCTCCCACAACGTCCTGGGATACATTTCATCAGGTCCCAGGGATTTATCTAACTTGATGCGCTTTAAGACTTCAACATCTCCTTCTCTGTATTATGCACATTCCTCAAGACATCAATATTAATTTCCCCAAGTTCCCTATCATCGATGCCTTTCTCAACTGTAAATACCGATGAGAAATATTCATTTAGGAATTCACCAATCTCTTGTGGATCCGTACATAGATGACCTTGTTGATCCTTAAGTGGCCCTACTCTCTCCCTAGATACAAGGTGAAGGTGAAGGGGGGGAGGTTTAACACAGATATCAGAAGGACGCATTTTACACAGAGAGTGGTGGGGGCCTGGAATGCGCTGCCAGGCAAGGTGGTGGAGGCGGTCACACTGGGAACGTTTAAGACTTATCTAGACAGCCATATGAACGGAGTGGGAATGGAGGGATACAAAAGAATGGTCTAGTTTGGACCAGGGAGCGGCACGGGCTTGGAGGGCCGAAGGGCCTGTTCCTGTGCTGTATTGTTCTTTGTAGTTACTCTTTTGCCTTTTATGTATTTGTAGATCCCACTGGGAAGGTGGGAGAATAGCGGGAGGGCTATAAATCGGTGCGAAAGCCTGTTAATCACATGAAGATTAATGAGATTCCCATCCACTGTGGGTGGGAGCCTGATCACGCCAGCACAGAGGGATAGGAGAATCTTGATGGGTTTAGCGCCCAGTGCAAAACACGTTTTTGGTCCGATACTGTATTCTCCTGGTCAACTCAATTTCTGCCGGGGCTCGTGGGCTCAGAGAATCACCCTTGCTATTCCACAGAGCATACAAAAGTTTTAGTTTATTGTTTGTTTGAATATTGTCCAATTATATTTGGATTTATTTATATTTTGCATTTACTTTTAGATGGATTTTTATTTTGCATTTATATTTTAGATGGATTAGTTTATCTTGTATTTGTACTTTGTAATATCCCAACCATTCCAATAATGTAACCTAAGATTTAAGCTTATAATGATGTATTGTTAAAAATTATAAAAGGTTGTCGACTCACTTTAAATACCTATGTTCTGAGAGAGGTCAACTCAGAAGAGTTATTTCTGCTACAATATAGCTATTAAGTATTGTGGTGGACCTCAGTTGTGCCTTTGTCCTATATGGACCACCGTTGTGTGTGTTTGTCATACCTGGACACATCCCCTCCCGGTTTGGTTCCTCCCCTCGGCACCTAGTATAAAGGTGGCTGTCTCTTCCCCCTTGTTCAGTCCAGGTCGGTTATTTGTTGGGATGTGCTCCTGATTCTGTTGTGAATAAAAGCCTATACTTGTATTGGCACACAGGTAGTCTTTCGCCTTATTGATAGCACATCAGGTATATTTTGTTCTGAGGTCTTGTGTTTAGTGTAAATACACATGGGAAAGAACACTTAATTTTAAGGCAAAGAGTTAGTATAGCTGACTAAGCTCTTGTAATGATTTCAAATTTATCCTAGTCGAAGATTAAGACTGACAATAAGCCTGACTGAATAAATTTATCTTTTAGGTCTGGCAGCATCTGTGGAAAGAGAAACATTTTAGTCAAATCATCAAATCTCTCAGCTATCTGTGACCTTCTATTTTGCTCCACCCCTCCCAGACTGTATAAATTCCATCACATTTCATCATCTCTTTAGCTCTATAGAAGAGTCACAGCGTCTCAAAATATTGGCCAGAATTTTACCACCTCGCTCGCTCCAGAATCGGGGCGGGTGAGACTTGCAGAACGGAATTCTACATTGGCCTTGGACGGGATTTTACAAGCCTCACCCGAGCGAGGTCGTACAATCTCGCCCATCAACTCTGTTTCTTTCTCCACAGTTTTTCCAGCATTTTCTGTTTTATCCTAAACGGTGCTTGTTGGAGACCAATCATCTCAGCCTCAGGACACCACTGCAGGTACTCTTCCTGATAGTGTATTAAGCCCAACTGTCCTCAGCTGCTTCATTAATGGCATCCCTACCATCAGAAGTAGGGATGTTTACTTATAATAGCACATCATTCAATTCTATTCATAACCTTTCAGATAATGAAGTCAGTCCACAGTGCCTGCCTACAGTGAGATCTGGGCAGCTCCATAATCTCTCAAGAATATTTCCTTTTACTGATCTCAAATTGATGATCCTATTGTTACATAGATCTGTCTTGTCATCTTTTTTTAAAGGGTGGAGACCTGCATTTGCCTGCTTTCAGTCAGTGGGAGCCATCCACAAGTGCAGCTCACACATTATATGGTCCATAATCCCTAATTACATTTGGGTGAACATCGATTGGCCGAGCTGGTGTACTATTTTCAAGTGCTGTCTGCAATATGTCCTTTGTAATCTGTTCTCGAACATTCCTCAATGATCCACTATGATTTCTTAACACTTTTCTGACTCTTCACATACAGCTTTTCCTTGTTCTTGCACACATTTTTATGATTTTTTCAAAGGTTATTTAGAACATAGAACATTACAGCGCAGTACAGGCCCTTCGCCCCTCGATGTTGCGCCGACCAGTGGTACCAATCTAAAGCCCCTCTAATCTACACTATTCCAATATCATCCATATGTATAGAACATAGAACAATTTAGGTGGATTGGCGATGCTTCATCAATGGGGACGAAGTAGAAATGGTCCAGAGCTTCAAGTTCTTAGGTGTCCGGATCACCAACAACCTGTCCTGGTCCCCCCAGTGCCGACACTATAGTTAAGAAAGCCCACCAACGCTTCTACTTTCTCAGAAGACCAAGAAAATTTGGCATGTCAGCTACGACTCTCACCAGCTTTTACAGATGCACCATAGAAAGCATTCTTTCTGGTTGTATCACAGCTTGCTTTGGCTCCTGCTCTGACAAAGACTGCAAGAAACTACAAATAGTCATGAATGAAGCCCAGTCCATCACACAAACCAGCTTCCCATCCAATGACTCTGTCTACACTTCCCGCTGCTTCGGAAAAGCAGCCAGCATAATCAGGGACCCCGCGCACCTGGGACATGCTCTCTTCCACCTTCTTCCGTCGGGAAAAAGATACAAAGTCTGAGGTCACGTACCAACTGACTCAAGAACAGCTTTTTCACTGCTGCCATTAGACTTTTGAATGGACCTACCTCGCACCAAGTTGACCTTTCTCTACACCCTAGCTCTGACTGTAACACTACATTCTGCACTCTCTCTCTTCTTTCCTTCTCTATTAATGGTATGCTTTGTCTGTATAGCGCGAGAGAAACAATACTTTCAACTGTATACTAATACGTGACAATAATAAATCCAAAGATGTGTGGGTTAGGTTGATTGGCCAGGTTAGAAATTGCCCCTTAGAGTCCTGAGATGCGTAGGTTAGAGGGATTAGCGGGTAAAATATGTGGGGGTAGGGCCTGGGTGGGATTGTGGTCGGTGCAGACTCGATGGGCCGAATGGCCTCCTTCTGCACTGTAGGGATTCTATGATTCTATGAAATCAAATGTGTAGGTTAGGTGGATTAGCAATGGTAAATGCAGAGGGTTATGGGGTTAAGGCTGGAGGATGGGACTGGGTAAGATGCTGTTTCAGAGAATTGGTGCTGACTCGAAGAGCTAAATGGCCTCCTTCTGCACTATCAGGATTCTATGGTTCTATGAAGCAGTATGGATACAAAGGAGATTTACTCAAATGGTACCTGGGATGAAGTTGGGGTTGTTCACTGTAGAGAAAACTGAGGGGAGATTTAAAAACAGAGTTAAAAATTATGAAGGACTTTGACAGCAAAGGAACCAGACAGCAGATGAGGAAAATTTATTTTATGCAGCAAGTTGTTATGGTCTCAAATGTACTGCCTGATATGGCTGTGGAAGCCGACTTAATAGCAATTTTCAGAATGAAACAGAGAAACATAGAACCCTACAGTGCAGAAACAGGCCATTCAGCTCATCGAGTCTGCACCGACCACAATCCCACCCAGGCCCTACTCCCGTATCCCTACACATTTACCTGCTAATCCCTCTAACCTACGCGTCTCAGGACACTAAGGGGCAATTTTAGCATGGCCAATCAACCTAACCCCCACATCTTTGGACTGTGGGAGGAAACCGGAGCACCCGGAGGAAACCCATGCAGACACGAGGAGAATGTGCAAACTCCACACGGACAGTGACCCAAGCCGGGAATCGAACCCAGGTCCCTGGAGCTGTGAAGCAGCAGTGCTCACCACTGTGCTACCGTGCCGCCCGTAATTTAGTTTAATAGTGGTCAGCTGAGACTTCCATGCCTCTGGAAACCCAGGAGTTCAAGAGAGGGATGGACAGCTTTAGAGCAACATAAATGCCTTTACAGCACTCTCTGTGAACCAGGAGGAGGAATGCTTCCACTCAGCACCCTAAGCTTCTCCTATCAGACCTCACCTCCATAGAAATGATAGGAATTGCACTCCCTGCTTAGGGAATTAGAACTCCATTGAGCCAGGGGCTTGGAGGTTGGGGATTAGATTCTCTCCAGAATCAAACAGCCTGGGGATTAAAACAAATACCCGCCTCCCCACTACCACCTCCCCTCCCCACACTGAGAACAGATCCCTTGAATTGTAAATTCGACCACCCAGGTTCTCAGTAGCAGCAACAGGCTACCAAACTGCTAATATGGCTTGCTCCAGAGTCCTCCCTATCTGAATGAAAACTAAGGGGCGAAATTTCCCATTCCACCCACCACGGGAATCGTAGCGAGGAGCAGACCATGGAAAGGTCTGTTCACCTTGGGTGGGATTTTCTGTTTTCTGGGCGAGCACGAACACAAAATCCCACCCTAAGGCTTCCAATCAACCTGGTGGGAAGAACAAACGGTGCAAGCTGTGGAGTTACATCTTCATTGCACGCATGGAAACCTGGACTTCTATGTTCTGTCTCACCTAAAACTTCACTTCCTTCCAGTCCATGCATCCCTCCCCTGTTAATAACAAATGCTTCAATACAAATGTTGAGTGTGAACAAAGATAATCTCACTACATAGAAGGACCACCAAAAAAATCTTAGAAGCAAATAGTGGCATATTGGAATACAGTTATGATCAAGGTGACAACTTGATCCTCAGTTCCTAATCATAAGCACCTCAAGCTTTTATCAAGGTCTTGGTGAAATTCTACATCCCAAAACCCCAAATCTCAAGAGTAACAGTGGGGTACTGAACCTTGCCAACCAGAAAGGTATAGGTTTGGTGACTCAAATGTGTTGAGTTTGCAAATCTGTAATGAGGATGTAGTGGGGACACTGTAACTGGCCTCACTGCCTCTGGGTTTGAGCCCTTTAACAATCTACTGACAC
Organism: Mustelus asterias; assembly: GCF_964213995.1. Lineage (NCBI taxonomy): Eukaryota > Metazoa > Chordata > Chondrichthyes > Carcharhiniformes > Triakidae > Mustelus > Mustelus asterias. The sequence goes on from NC_135801.1 coordinate 44,917,395, forward strand.
GCCTACTTGGAATCACTGCACAATACATTCAGGGTCATCATCACAAATAAGAACGTTCAGATTTTTAAAATGTCAATTAATTACACTAGAGAAGAAACATTTATAAACATGAGAAAATATTAATAGAACTGTACCTCTACTTTACTGGGGTTAACAGATTCATTTCACTGCTTGCTTCTGAAACAGAAGTTGATGATGAAGTTAGAAAGAAACATGTCACCCCAGTGGAAAGTTATGACAGAGTTTAATTTTAATGAGATTTTTGTGCAATGTAACTGGACATATGTCACCCTACTTCTTCAAATTTCGGAAGCACATTTCCGATAAATGTTGATAAAAACTGAGCTGGAGTAGATTCATATCATTGTGAATAATTGATATGCCTCGCAGTTAAAGATCTCATCCATCTCCCCATATGTACATTAGAATTCTGAAACATGTCATTCTGCAGACAGATTTTAAAAGTTTTAGAGTCCAATTATTTACAATTAAGTTATTATATTTAATGGAAATCCATATTTTGATTTGCTTCCTTTGAAAGTTTTTATTGAAGTTTCTTAAAATATCAATAATGCACTCATGAACGAATTATACTGGACAGGAAACATTCTTTAAACATGCAATTTGCATTGTAAATGTACTTGAAATAATAATAACATTGCTTCTAGAAATCTCAAGATTAGACATTGATTTTAATAGCTGGATTTCAATATGACCCTATTGCATTTGAGAAGATAGTTATGAAAATACAGGCTGAACACATTGCAAACTGAGGATATTTTGCATATAAAATACAAAATGCTCTTAGATGGTCATTGCAATGGCAAATCATGATTTAATTGTGACTGTTTTATGCAAAATACACAACACATTTCTCTTACCCAATTACAATCAAATAGTGCTTTTGTCAAGGCAATCTTGGACAATTTAGATCTTTTCGAAACCTCAATTTGTCTCTAAATTAAATTTTTGTTCATTGCTGTACTACAATGTTCTTCAACACTGATCTGTGATTTATACAATAGCACAGCTCACTGGGTTCCCCAAATTCTTGTGGTTTACACTATGGTTTTCCAGCATGGATATGGTGGACCAAATGGCCTCTCCTCTGTACCATAAGCACTCCATGACTCCATGGGCTGAAATTTTCACCCATTGGGTGTGCACGCTCGGGGGACCTGGAATTGGGCATGAAATGCATTCTTCACCATGGGCAGCCCCGGAGTGCAATTTCACATTGGATGGCTAATTAATGGCCATCCAGTCTGAAACAAACTCTGTCAAAGGCTGAGCGCTGTCAGGTAAGGCACTGAGAAAAGGGAACTTGAGAGCTGGCGCTTTTATTGAGCTCCCTCATGGGGAGGGCCACTGTGGAGCTGTCTGAGGCAACTGCAGACCTGTGAAAAATAAATAGTGATGGAAAAATGCTGCAGCACATTCGAACACAAACCTCAGTCCCTAGGCAACATTTTCAATTTTATTTCAGCTCTGACATTTCATCTTGGATCGAGGTTGAAGCTAAAATATAAAGGCCGCCTTGTCCACCAACTGTAAGCAGACAGCCTATGTAAAATTGCATTGCATTGGTTCTTTAATGGGCTAAGTTGTTTGCCCGATTGCCGGCGGGCACGCTTCCGACTCTCGCACATACATGCCCATCGAAATATTGCTCAAGCCTGATTTCATGTGCTTCTGTATCGGGAACATGTCTGCCCAAGCAATGTAAAATTTTGACCCGTGTTAATTATAAAATGAAATATTAAAGATCCTGATAAGAAATAATGACTGCGTGCTAGTCAAAGCCATATGATGCTTTTGCCTCACTTCAGTATTTTACCTTGAACTTCTACTTCGTACAATATCGGGCCCGTCCCGGCCACGACAGGACTTGGAACCCAGCTCTGACCCACCCCAAGATTTTAAACATATGCTAGATCATCCACTCTGCATGTTCGCTCAGGCTTTGTTGAATCACTGCACTCTCTGCTTTGTCTCCACATCCTCACCAGATTTAGAAACACCAGGTTCAACCTAGGTCGAATACGTGGAACCTTCAGCAACTCTGATGATCCTGTGGGGTGTGGTTCTATAGATAATAAAAAAGGAGCTAATTTGGTCTGTAGGGATGCTGGTAGTTGCTTTTTCATGGCTCCTTTAAAATTTTGCACAGCCCTCTCTGCTAATCATTTGTGGAGGGTGGTATGGTGTAGTACATATATCTTAGAATCTTAGAAACCCTACAGCACAGAAAGAGGCCATTCGGCCCATCGAGTCTGCACCGACCACAATCCCACCCAGGCCCTACCCCCATATCCCTACATATTTCCCCACTAATCCCTCTAACCTACACATCCCAGGACACTAAGGGCAATTTTAGCATGGCCAATCAACCTAACCCGCATATCTTTGGACTGTGAGAGGAAACCGGAGCACCCGGAGGAAACCCACGCAGACACGAGGAGAATGTGCAAACTCCACACAGACAGTGACCCAAGCCGGGAATCGAACCCAGGTCCCTGGAGCTGTGAAGCAGCAGTGCTAACCACTGTGCTACCGTGCGCCGTGCCGATATATGCTTAATGCCATTTGATGACATGAAATGCTGGAGCTCCTTGCTGGTAAATGTTGTTCCATTGTCCAAACCCTACACCTCTGTTAAACCATGATTGGTGAAGATTTGCCTTAACTTTTCCACTATTGCAAAAGAAGTCATGGACTTCATTTCATAGATGTCTAGCTATTTTCAGTGTGCGTCCACAACAAGTAGGAACATTGTGCCCAAGAATGGGCCTATAAAATCAACATGGAGTCTCACCCACAGCTGAGCTGGCCATTCCCAAGGGTGCATCAGGGCTGTTGATGGTAACATTTGTTGTACCTGGCATTGGTCGCAGTATTTAATAATGCAAGCTATGTCTACGTCTATCCCAGGCCATCACGTAGCTGCAAACCAACATTTTCATTTTAGACATCCCTGGGTGGGCATGGTGTAGTTCCTCTAATAATAACTTTGTGCTGAAAATAGGGATGACGATCCTCACTCTCCACAGAAGGAAGCCGACTTTGCAGCTCAATTCATCCTTCCTTTCTTGAAAGTGTCCACATCCATGGTGCTACTGCAATTAGCAATTTCCTCCAAATATGGTGGACTTCACCAGTTTGCACGCTTTGAAGTTCTACTGTGCCTTTTTCTGCAGTTTCCATAACAAGGGCACCGCATTTGGGTTATTTTGGTTTCTGCCAACAGTTTTTTTCTGTATGGCTGTATTATTCACCCCACACACTCGCCGATCTCTCAACCCCCCCATTAAGGACAGACTCATATTCACAACGTTCAGCTGTTCACCTCAACCTTACCACAAAAGCTGCTATCACCTCCCTGGGGGGCCTTGCCTTGCATTAATCGTATATCTCTGCATTGTCACTGAGGGGTTTATGTGACAATGCCCTTTTACTGTTTCTTACAAGTTCGTTGAGGTTTTAACGTCAGGGGTATCCCAAGAAATCAGATTCCTTATTAACTTAAAGGTTTGGGTACCTCAGACTTTTAACATTCCCTATGCATTTCATTTTCCTCTATTCAGTTGCTTTGGAGTAGTATTGCAGGTGTTCAACATACTGAATCCAATCCTCCAAATTAGGGTTGAATGGCTGCAGCATTCCGAATTGCAGCTTAATAATAACTTACTGACTGCTGAATAGATGTGCTTCCAATAACTTGTACACAAAGTCTGCTCTGCTGTTCTCCATGGCAAAAAGAAAGCCAAATGTAACATTGTGGAAAGAGTGGCAACAGCCAAATGAATTAACTGAGGAACTATTTATTAACAGGAATAATTATATACAGAGAATGAGAATGATACTACCAGTTATCTCAACTCCAGTTTCCAGACTACCCGGGAGAGCCTGTACTCAGCCCCAGGATTCATGTGCTTTAGCTCAATTGGCTAAGCAGGTCACATGACCTTCCAAAACTTTGCCCACCCCAAAGGGGCTCACTACAACAGGTAAATAGGAAGAAAGTTTTCTTCTTAGTAGAGGGGTCAATAACCAGTGATGTAGTGACATAGTTAATTCTGAGCTCTGGGTCCTGAATCTCAATAAAGGAAACTATGATGGCATGAGATGGCTATGATGGACTGGGAAACATTACTGAAAGGAAGGACAGTGCACAATGCAGGGTCTAACATGAGGTGGTGATCTTAAAGTGGCTGGAAGGGATGAAGCGCTCTTATCCCATTTGCTGGACATTCCTTTGGACTCGCTTAGACTGCCTGATGCCCTTATGAAAGAGTGAGCTTGAGAGACCCTTGTGGAGCTCACTGGACCATTCATTCATTCATTCCCTGCACTGCTGGATTGTCCTTTTCTTTTGACCACAAGCACTAACCTCCCTGGCAATCTCCTTCCAGGCCGGCATGGTCAGGTGGGCAGACCTCCTGTCTCATCCCAGGGAAAGAGGACATCTTGCCTTTCCTGGGCAGGCTGGCGGAGAAAACCCAGGGAGCCCTCACTGAATGGTGGTTTTGTATATTTAGATAATATGGTGAAGCAAAGGTTTTTTAATAGGACCTTCAACCTTAGGAGATAAAGACAGTATGGATGAATCCCTGCTTGCCCCACAATGAGATTTCATGGATTCCTTGTTGATGCATAATTAATAAGATGAGAAACAGAAAAGCGAGTGGATAAATCTGACCCACCTCCCAGCAGGAATCACACCGACTTTCCCATCTATCACCATACTGAGTCTCCAGAATGGAAAATTCCACGCTGTGTCTGTTAATGATACTACCATGGGCAGTATCTGGGGGAGATAATTGATAATTGATCTGAGAATCCATCATTGCACTTCCTCTCGTTAGATATGAATTACTTACCCTTGGAATTTTCTCTGTAGAAAATTTGACTTTGAAATAAAAAAAATTGCTATTGTTATATTTTCATGCTGTTTCTGTTTATGGTATTAAATCTGGTAAAATAATTTGTGGATAAAACTCCAATGTCTAGAAAAGCACCTTTTGAACTGATACTTGTATCATTTTGCTTTGTACTTGTTTCACACTAGTCTGCAGAAATAATTATTTTAAATCTTTGATTTATGGATTTTGTGTTTGGTACAATGTAACAATTTGCTTTCCTGCCTATTGATGTGTTGTCAACAAATTTGGCATTTAGTCCCTTTATCAAAGTAATTGCTATAAATTGTGAAGGCTCTAGCACTGATCCCTGTGGAACTCAATCTACTATTTATAGGGGCACCTGGCACAGATTGTCCTGGCCCCTATCTAATGTTGGAAAAGGGCGCAAGGTCAATTAGCATGAGATTGACTGGATTTCAATCTAATTAGCATGGGGACATGATTCATAGAATCCCTACAGCGCAGAAGAGGCTACTTGGCCCATTGAGTGTGCATCGACTCTCTGATAGAGTATCTTACACAGGTCTTCTCTCCTGCCTTATCCCCGTAACCCTATGTTATGCCCTTAGCACTGCTAAGGGACAATTTAGCATTGCCAATCCACCTCATCTGCACATCTTTGGACTGTGGGAGGAAACTGAAGCACATGCAGACATGGGGAGAATGTGCAGACTTTATACAGACAGGAACCCAAGGCTGGAATTAAACCCAGCTTTCTGGAGCTGTGAGGCAGCAGTACTAACTGCTGTGCCACCAATTGGGGGGGGGGGGGGGCATAGAATCCCTACAGCGCAGAAGAAGGTCATTTGGCCGATCGAGTTCCAGGCCCATCTCCCCACCCCATTCCCATAACCTCACATATTTATTCCGCCAATCCCCCTTACTCACACGTCTTGAGACACTAAAGGAAAATTTACCATGGTCAATCCGCTTAACCTGCACATCGTTGGATTGTGGGAGGAAACCAGAGCACCTGGCCGAAACACATGCAGGCACATGGAGATTGTCCAACCTCCACACAGACAGTCACTCAAGGCTGGAATTGCTCTTTGATCCTTGGAGCTGTGAGGCAGCAATTCTAACCACTGTGCCACCACGTCAGGGGTCCTGATTGGGGGCGGGTGGGGGGGCACGTTGGGGATCAGGCAGGGGGACTCAGCGGGAGGGTCCTGATGCTCTGATGCCGGCGGCCCGTGTCAGGGTGATGAGGAGGGTTCCAATATCTGTGGGGGGGATAAAGGGGGTCTCCCAGTGCACTCTCTGACCAAGGTGCCCTTGTGAAATGGCACCCAAGACTTCTGAGCCCAGGCTCACTGGTGTGTTTAGGCCCACCCTCTCCCGAGTACCAGTGCAAAACTCCCACTCCTCAGAGGGTTATTAAGAAGATGGAAGCCCTTGGAATTGTGGAAAATGACATAGATATGGAATTAGCTCAAAGGCAGCAAGCAGAGGGTGGCGGTGGATGAACGTTTTTCAAACTGGCAGGTGTCTTCATTGAGGGTTTGGGGGTTAATTACTCTTTTCAGTTTAATGAACAACCTAACAGTGGGCATAGGAAACAGCATAAAAATATCAACAGATGATATGAAACTTGACAATAGTGATGAGGAAAGTATAGTTTTAGGACAACATAGACAGGATGCCAAACTGGGTGAGAGGCATGGAAGGTAGAGTTCAATGCAGAGAACGGAGATTTATTTTCTTGTCCCAAATCAATTCTACCAATTTCTTTCACTATCCTTTAGTTTATGAAAGTTTATGAAAGATTTTGTGTTTCATTTTTATGATATTTCCTAACATTTTCTCAGTCTTTTTGTCTTTCTTACAATTCTGTTCTGCATTCTCTGTGTTCTGCTTGGTCTTTTGATTAAATTTTGTACCTGTCATTTGTCATGATCTCCTGATAGAAGAATTCACGAGGACAAAGGATTATCCTGAAGTAAATAGTAACGCATTGTTTCCACTATCAGGCAGATATTGACTAAAAGTAATTAAGAGAGATGTTAGAACATTCTTGTCATGCAGATTCTTGTTGCAGGTCAGAATTATGCCATTAAAATTTGATGAAACAAAGATCATTGACTCTTTTTTAAGGGTGCTATTAATAGGTATGGAGAGAAAGTAGTGGAATAGGTTTCGACTTGATGACTCATGTGCAGAAAAACCAACTCTCCTTTGATTAGCCAAGTGTCTGATGTGCTTATAGTCATTACTGCACAAAAGGTGACCATTTGGCTTATCAAGTTCATGCAAAGCAATCCAATCAGTACTAATCCCCTGCTCCATCCCTGTAGCCCTGTAACTCTAATTCCCTCAAGTGTCCATTTTGCTGTTATGACTCAGTGCCCCATACCCCTCCTGCATCTCTTGAACAAAGCCTTAAACTGGTGTCTCCTAGAGCTTACCATCAGCTAATTGGAACATCTCTTTATCTACATTATCTTAAGGATACTTTCATGCTTCCTAAATTGGAAGCAATATTCCAGTTATGGCCTAACTTGATTTAACTTCCCTGCTTTTGGACTCAGTACCCCTATTTGTGAAATGCAAGATGCCATATGCTTTATTAACCACTCTCTCATCCTGTTATCTGCTATAGCTTTCTGTGATTCTATGTGCTAACCATTTATGACATTATGCTCCATATTTATACATATTATAAATATTAAAAACCCTTTTCTTGTAAAAGGTTAAACACTGGCCCCATTACAACTACCATGAGAATCTGCATACCTGGTTGCTGTCAGGGTAAATATAATTTTATGGTTTTCATTCTGTTTCCAATTCAGTGTTTAAATACAAATTCTGGCCATTGTCTATGCTAAAGAGTTGAATAATACTTTGTGCTGTTCATTAATTTTCAGAGTTCGTTACACTAATAAAGAGATTGATTCAAAGCTTGGCAACTGGCCCAAATGATCTATCCAATCCACTGGTAGGTCATCACTAGACTTCTTTTTCTCATTTGCTAAAAATATACTGTTGACAAGTAGTCTAGTAGGCTATGGCCTTGTGCCCTGGAAAAGCTACAGCTCGTCCTCAAGGACATTTGTCACAGATATTTGGTTATTTTAGATAAGACCTTTGGCGTCCCGCCTGCTATATTGAGAAATTGTTGCAAGTCTATGACCTCCAAAAGCCTCTTGTAAACAAACATTTAAATATCTTAGAACTTTGAGAATCTGAGTCATTGAAAGTTCTAAGAATGCAAGGACGTTGAACCAAGTTATTTTTGTCACTCTCCCAAATTCATCTCAAACATTTCATTATCTTTCGTACAAAGTGAATGTCAGATCAAAGTATTTTACCTTTTATTAAAGAAGATTTATTTTTATTCACTCTGTAATGTGACATTGATCAGACCAACATTTGTTGCCTATTCCTAATTGTTCTTGGTGAGCAAGGTAGTGGTGAGCCTCCTTCTTGAATCACTGCAGCCCATGTGGTGTAGGTACTCCCACAATGGTGTTAGGAAGGGAGTTCCAGGATTTTGATGCAGTAACAGTGAAGAAACAGTCCTTTAGCCCCAACATAGGATTTTTAAAATTCATTCATGGGTCATGGACATCGCTGGCTAGGTGGTGGTGAGCTGCCTTCCTGTAAGGCTGCAGTCCACGTGCTGTGGGTTGACCCACAAAATTGTGCGTCTTTGAGGGGAACTTACAGGTTGTGGTCCTTCCATGTGCCTATTGCACTTCTGCTTCTCAGTAGTAGAGGTTGCAGATTTCGAAGGTGCTATCTAAGGAGCTTTGGCATATTACTGAAGTGCATCATAATTGGTACACGCTGCTGTCATTATGTACCGAGAGAGAATATTGAAGCTGGTATATGGTTGCTTGTCAAGCTTCCTACTTTGTCCAAGAAGATATCAAACTTATTGTGTATTATTAAAGCTGTAATAATGCACATGCCTTATGAGGATAGGCTGAGGCAGCTCGGTCTTTTCTCCTTGGAGAGACGAAGGATGAGAGGAGACCTAATAGAGGTATATAAGATGTTGAGAGGCATAGATCGGGTGGACTCTCGGAGGCTTTTTCCCAGGGTGGAAATGTCTGCTACGAGAGGACACAGGTTTAAGGTGCTAGGGGGTAGGTACAGGGGAGATGTTAGGGGTAAGTTTTTCACACAGAGGGTGGTGGGCGAGTGGAATCGGCTGCCGTCAGTGGTGGTGGAGGCGAACTCAATAGGGTCTTTTAAGAGACTCCTGGATGAGTACATGGAGCTTAATAGGATGGAGGGTTATAGGTAGGTCTAGAAGGTAGGGATGTGTTCGGCACAACTTGTGGGCCGAAGGGCCTGTTTGTGCTGTAGTTTTTCTATGTTCTATGTTCTTTAATCATCCAGGCAAGTGGAGAGTATTCCATTACAATCCCGACTTGCATCTTGTAGAGAGTGACACGCTTTGGGGAGTTGGGATGTGAGTTACTCACAGCAGAATTCACAGCCTCTGATCAGTTCTTGTGGCCACAGTATTTATATGGCTGGTCCAGCTCAGGTTCTACTCAATGGTAACCTTCAGGAATTAAATGGTGGCAGATTCAGCAGTAGTAATGCCAATGAATGTCAAAAGGAGATAGTGAGATATTGGGTGCATTCTTAACAAGAATTTCATAATGTTGGTTCTGGCACGATAAACAGAGTGTTTCCTACCGACGGCACTGGCATCTTTTCAGACTGAATCTTATGCCTCTTTAGTAATAATGTTTGCGCCCATGAGTATCATGCAGTACTTGTAGTACATTCCATCTGATTTGCCCACCGGGCAACAACTTAAGCACTGGGGAGATCCATATAATCATAAATTGACTTGTTCTTACAGGTTGAAGGGTAGCTAATATAAGCCTGCTATTCAAAAAGGGAGGTAGAGAGAAAACAGGGAACTATAGGTGAGTGAGCCTAATGTCAGTACTGGAAAGTTGCTGGAGTCCATTATCAAAGTAGAAAGAAACTTAAGCAAGGAGTAAGGAGGGCTAAAAGGAGTAATGAAAAGTCATTGGCCAGCAGGATTAAGGAAAATCCCAAGGCTTTTTATACATATATCTAAAGAGCAAGAGGGTAGCCAGGGAGAGGATTGGCCACTCAAGGACAAGGGAGGGAATCTATGCGTGGAGCCGAGGAAATGGGCGAGGTATTAAATGAGAACTCTGCATCAGTATTCACCAAAGAGAAGGACTTAGTGGATGATAAGTCTGGGAAAAGGTATATAAATAGTTTGAGTCATGTTGAACATAAGAACATAAGAACATAAGAAATAGGAGCAGGAGTAGGCCATCTGGCCCTTCGAGCCTGCCCCACCATTCAACAAGATCATGGCTGATCTGAAGCGAATCAGTTCCACTTACCCGCCTGCTCCCCATATCCCCTAATTCCCTTATCGATCAGAAAACTATCTACCCGTGATTTAAACATATTCAACGAGGAAGCCTCCACCACTTCAATGGGCAGAGAATTCCAGAGATTCACTTCCCTCTGAGAGAAGAAGTTCCCCCTCAACTCTGTTCTGAACCGGCCCCCCCTTATTTTGAGGCTGTGCCCTCTAGTTCTGGTTTCCCTTCTAAGTGGAAAGAATCTCTCCACCTCTACCCTATCCAGCCCCTTCATTATCTTATATGTCTCTATAAGATCACCCCTCATCCTTCTAAACTCCAACGAGTACAGACCCAATCTGTTCAATCTCTCCTCATAAGCTACACCCCTCATCTCCGGTATCAACCTGGTGAACCTTCTCTGCACTCCCTCCAAGGCCAATATATCCTTTCGCAAATAAGGGGACCAAAACTGCACACAAGCATCAAAAAGGAGGTGGTATTGGGATTCTTGAGAAACATTAAGGTAGATAAGTCCCCAGGGTCTAATGGGATATACCCCAGAATACTGAAAGAAGCAAGGGGGGAAATTGCTGGAGCCTTGAAAGAAATCTTTGTATCCTCACCGGCTACAGGGGAGGTCCCAGAGGACTGGAGGATAGCCAATGTTGTTCCTTTGTTTCAGAAGGAGAGCAAGAATAATCCAAGTAATTACAGGCCGGTGAGCCTTACGTCAGTGGCAGGGAAATTATTGGAGAGGATTCTTCGAGACAGGATTTACTCCCACTTGGAAATAAATGGGCGTATTAGCGAGAGGCAACATGGTTTTGTGAAGGGGAGGTCATGTCTCACTAACTTGATCGAGTTTTTTGAGGAAGTGTCGAAGATGATTGATGAGGGTAGGGCAGTGGATGTTGTCCACATGGACTTCAGTAAGGCCTTTGACAAGGTCCCTCATGGCAGACTGGTACAGAAGGTGAAGTCATTTGGGATCAGAGGTGAGCTGGCAAGGTGGAACAGAATTGGCTCGAGCATAGAAGTGGAGATGCCGGCGTTGGACTGGGGTAAACACAGTAAGAAGTCTCACAACTTTAACCTGGTGTTCTGAGACTTCTTACTGTATCGAGCATAGAAGACAGAGGGTAGCAGTGGAAGGATGCGTTTTTGAATGGAGGGCTGTAACAAATGGTGTTCTCAGGGATCAGTGGGACCTTTGCTATTTGTAATATATTTAATGATTTGGAGGAAAATGCAACTGTTTTGATTAGTAAGTTTGCGGACAACAAAGATTGGTGGGTTTGCTGATAGCGATGACCATCGGAGGATACAGCAGGACATAGATCAGTTGGAGACTTGGGCAGAGAGATGGCAAATGGAGTTTAATCCGGACAAATGTGAGGTAATGCATTTTGGAAGGTCTAATATACAAAGGAAATATACAGTAAATGGCAGAACCATTAAGAGTATTGATAGGCAGAGGGATCTGGGTGTACAAGTGCACAGGTCACTGAAAGTGGCACCGCAGGTGGAGAAGGTAGTCAAGAAGGCATATGGCATGCTAGCCTTCATCGGCCGGGGCATTGATTTTAAAAATTGGCAAGTCATGTTCCAGCTTTAGAGAACCTTAGTTAGGCCGCACTTGGAATATAGTGTTCAATTCTGGTCGCCAAACTACCAGAAGGATGTGGAGGCTTTGGAGAGGATACAGAAAAGATTTACCAGGATGTTGCCTGGTATAAAGGGCATTAGCTATGAGGAGAAGTTGGAGAAACCTGGTTTGTTCTCACTGGAACGACGATGGTTGAGGGGTGACCTGATAGAAGTCTACAAGATAATGAGGGGCATGGACAGAATGGATAGTCAGAAACTTTTTCCCAGGGTGGAAGAGTGAATTACTAGGGGGCATATGTTTAAGGTGCAAGGTTTAAAGGAGATGTACAAGGCAAGTTTTTTTTTTACACAGAGGGTGGTGGGTGCTTGGAACTTGCTGCCAGGGGAGTTAGTGGAAGCAGATACGATAGTGACATTTAAGGGGCGTCTTGACAAATACATGAATAGGATGGGAATAGAGGGATACGGTCCCCGGAACCGTAAAGGTTTTAGTTCAGTCGGGCAGCATGTTCGGTGCAGGCTTGGAGGGCTGAAGGGCCTGTTCCTGTGCTGTAATTTTCTTTGTTCTTTATCAAGAATTTAATAGCTCAGTATTTGGAAAGAGTGGTATAATCAGACAAAGTCAGCATGGATTTCCAAAGGGTGGTCGGTAAGTTAATGGAAAAGGTCCTGAGGGATAGGATTTATGACCATTTGGAAAGATGCAGCTTAATCCGGGATAGTCAACATGGATTCGTGAAGGGTAAGTCTTGCCTCACAAATTTGATTGAATTCTTTGAGGAAGTAACTAAGTGTGTAGATGAAGGTAGAGCAGTTGACGTCGTATACATGGATTTTAGTGAGGCGTTTGATATGGTTCCCCATGGTCGGCTGATGAAGTAAGGAGATGTGGGATAGAGGGATATTTGGCTGATTGGATAAGTAACAGGCTATCTCATAGAAAGAAGTTTAACAACACCAGGTTAAAGTCCTGTTGGACTTTAACCTGGTGTTGTTAAACTTCTTACTGTGTTTACCCCAGTCCGATGCCGGCATCTCCACATCATATCTCATAGAAGACAGAGGGTGGTGGTGGATGGAAAATTTTCAGACTGGAGACCAGTTACCAGCGGTGTACCACAGGGATCAGTGCTGGGTCCTATCAATGACTTGGAGGGGGCTGAAGGGTGGGTCAGTAAATTTGCTGATGACACCAAGATTGGTGGAGTAGTGGATGAGGTGGAGGGCTGTTGTAGGCTGCAAAGAGACATTGATAGGATGCAGAGCTGGGCCGAAAAATGGCAGATGGAGTTTAACCCTGATAAGTGCGAGGCGATTCATTTTGGAAGGATAAATTTGAATGCGGATTACAGGGTCAACTTCAAGGTTCTGAGGAATATGGAGGAACAGAGAGATCTTGGGGTTCATATCCACAGATCTCTGAAGGTTGCCACTCAAGTGAATAGAGCCGTGAAGAAGGCCTATAGTGTGTTAGCTTTTATCAACAGGGGGTTTGAGTTTAAGAGCTGTGGGGTTATGCTGCAACTGTACAGGACCTTGGTGAGACCACATTTGGAATATTGTGTGCAGTTCTGGTCACCTCACTATAAGAAGGATGTGGAAGCATTGGAAAGAGTGCAAAGGAGATTTACCAGGATGCTGCCTGGTTTGGAGGGTAGGTCTTATGAGGAAAGGTTGAGGGAGCTAGGTCTTTTCTCTTTAGAGCGGAGGAGGAGGAGAGGCGACTTAATAGAGGTGAAGGAGAAAATCTTACAGAAAACCATATTTTACATCGTCAAACATATTTACATATTGGACTAATTGGCACCACTCATAACGGGCCAACAATGCAGAGGGGCACCCCCGGATGGATATTCGATCGGGTCCCCCCCTGTACAGCTGAGAGACTCACGAATTTCAGAAACTGCGGGAGATCCCTAATCTGCCTAGCAACAGCCTGTAGCTGCATTTTAAACTGGTCAAGGACGATCAAGACCCCTATGAAACGAGCCATAGAGTGGGTTATCAAAACCAAGCTATCACTGAAACATTACTAATTCGGCCAAGGCAGACATAAAAATCTGATAAACCAAGATATAAGAATAAAAGGTTAGAATGAAGTACTCCAGACATCCAACAAGACAGGATAACATTAACACTCAATCTCACAAGCAGGAAACACAGACACGGGACAATAGGATCAAATTCAAATAAGGGGACACATAGAGATGATAATGGGAAACGCATTTAGACACCGGGGCAGGACCAAGTAATCCCATTAACACGAACACACACCATACAAATGCAAATTGACAAGCCTCCCAGAGAACTTCCTGACCTGACAGACCACTTTATACATATTGTAAAAAGATGCATAATCAAATGTTCCCGCTCAAATTTGGAGCCCTATAAAGATCCAGGGCTGATGTAATCCAATTGAGATCAACGTGGCCAAGCCACTGTTTCTGAGCTGGCTACGGGGGTCTCCCTAGGATCCTAGTAAATTGTACAATAAAGACACGCTTTGAACCTTGATTTGCGACTCGGCTTCTATTCTGTGCTGGTAAGGGATTTTTCCCTACAACAAAATGGCGTAGTCACGGCAGGATTTGATATCTGACTTCTGACTGATGGCCACAGTTTGAAAGTCGGGATCAAATTTAAACGAATCTGATACAAATCCAGAGCAGTCAAAGGCGAGTGCAGGTCTCCGTTCAAAGTGAGGTACCTTTAAGGGTTAGGGTTTGTCTGTTTTGAGTATTGTTGTCTTGTAGAACTGTATAATCTTGCCTAAGTTTTAAATTGAAACAGAAGTCCGCACTAAAGAGGTACAGGTCAGAACAACCGCGTGGAAGAAGGTAAGTAACTTTTAACTTTAATAGGAGTAAAGGACCAGAGGTAAAGATAACAGGTTTTGGGCTATTTGATAACAGGAATTAAGACTAATATAAAGATAAGAACCGCATGCAGAACTAATTGGTGTAACTAACCCAGGATTGTAAATGAAACCGCTGTCTGTGCCAAGGCAATAGGACAAGGGAGTGCTTGACTCAAGGTGCCCTACCCTAAACTGGACGTTAAGAGGAGAAATCTCCCACGCTAAGGTTGGGTTTTGAAGCGGGCGCTAAGAGGGACAGGCACTCAGGGTGCAAGGCACGGACAGTGTAAATCGGGTAACAACACTGACTCTGAAGGGACGAACAACCTCAGAGTCGATACAGTTACTAACTATAACAGGGGCTTTGATAACAGAGTACAGGTGTGTAAGTGTTGAGGAAAAGTGGACCCGATCCATCCTGACCAAGAGACACGACGACGGAGGATCCATTAGGGACCCGGGCGGAGTTTGATAACCTTGTTCGTCTGTAGGGAACACCACAGCCCATAGCAGGATACCCGGTTTTGGGGGGTAACGGATCAACCCTGCTAGTGGGGGTGGTGGCCGAGCGGGAGGCGTTGTACTTAGAGGGGCTGGGAACAGGGGCGGACAAACCCACTAAACAACCAGCACACATCCCAATAAGACAACACAAAATAGTCCAAGCGTGAGGTGTCAGGAATAGTTGGGGGAGCCCAGGGGAAAGAGACCCACTGGAACCTCACTACGAGGCTCTACAGCAATACAGACGGTGCTGGGGCAGTATCAGTGACAGGAGTTGAGGCACTTTTACTGTAGCAGCCAGCATACGGGGGTTGCAGGACTGCTAGACAGAAAAATGGCAGACCACGTTGTTAAGGGAGAAACTGCAGTAGCTCTCATTTTAAAGTATCTGTTAGCCAGAGAAGCGATTGTTGCAAAGATGAAACGGAACGGGTGGAACGCATCACAAACTTTAGAAGATCAAAGAAAGTGGGTAGACGGAGTTAAACGGGACAAAACAAAAGTAATGGGAGTAATATTAGTGACCCAGTTAGCTGGACTAATTGAGGAAGTAAATGCCTCCATGGAGGAGAGACACAAAGAGACAGAACAAATTAAAGTATTACAGGAGAGAGTGAGGGAGTTAGAATACAGAAACAACACTGCGGAGATAACGCAGAGATCAGAGGAAACGGACCCTCGGCGCCCATACGAGTCAGTGCAGAAACATACAGCCACTCCAGCATCAAAAGAAAACATAGACAATTATAATCTAGCGCCAGTCACGAGAGGAGGGACGTTAGCACAACCAAAGGCAACCTATAAGCCTTTTACGCCAGGGGAAAGGCAGCAGATTATGGCATCCCTGGGGAAGTTAAAACCCAGAAGCGCAAACCTGGAATTTTGGGGCGAATTAGATTCGCTCTGGGTAGGACACCAGTTACATTTAAGGGACATACACCAGCTGGTCAGGGCAGCCTGTCCAGCGGATAAATGGAGGTTGGTAGCAGGAGGGCCAGCGGCTCAAGCAGCACAGGACTATAATGGAGGAAGATGGACACATGCCGTTCCTACAACGGCTGAGATAGATGACCAGCAGGCACCCTTTACATTATTCAAGACCGAAGTCCAACGGGTCTTAGGGAATTCCCCCACTAATTGGAGCAGGATCACAAACACTAAACAAGGACGGGGGGAAAGTGCATCGGAATTTGGAGAGAGATTATTCGGGGTATATATGGAATGTTCAGGACGAGACGACGCGGATAGGAGGGACAGGGCTTTTGTTCAGGCATTTAAGGACGGGCTCTCAGAGGCACACCAAGAGATCCTTAAGATGGGGGTGATAGCATCCCAAGACTATGACGAGCTAGTCGAGTGGGCTAGCGGGATAAGAGAAGAGAAGGCTGCCCAAACCAAGCCCAGACGAGAGAGAGTTGTAACCCCCCATAACGGAGATAGGGGGAGAACCGGGTTCAGCTGCTACACATGTGGCCAGCCAGGGCATACGGCTAGATTCTGCAGGGGGGCACCAGTCAAAGGGAAACCTGAGAATGGCGGGCCTCGCTGTGACCACTGCCATAAACCAGGGCACACTGAGGCAACATGTTGGGGGAAGCATGGGAGACCCCAGGACAACTATGGAACAACCCCGGGGGCACCACACTCCCGGAATCCACCAGGGTGACTAGGAGAAACCTTAAGCCAGGGAGATGGCAGAAGAGAGAGGGTTAGTGTAGCCACGCCCACAGAAGACTGTGAATCCCGACAAAAGCCGGTGTCCGTCCACTCCACTTATCGGCCAACATTGGTCGAAATCTCACAACCCGTAGCTCCCATCCAAAACAGGAAAGAGGGGGAGAGAATATATGTAGATGCCTTGAAGGGGGCTGGGGGAGTGTTAAAACTGTTAAAGATTAAAGTGATAGGATTTCTTGAATTTACTTCTGTTTTGAGTTAATTACAGTTTGGAAGAAAGAAGAATAAAAGCGATTGTCTTAATCAATGTTCTGTATTCTCTTTGAATGTTTTACACTCATCCCAGTCTGAAATGATAAGTTTGAATGAAAAAGGATGTACTGTGGAATGACTTTTGGAAGCTTCCATGTGTGTGTCTGTGTGTGTTTAAACAAAGTGGTTGCGTGGATGCTTTGTTGTTGTTTGTTTTAATGTTAAGAAAGGATTTAAACCTTGGAAGGAAGCATGTGCTCTTTCCTTTGTCTTGAAGTAGAAATTATAAGAGTTAGTTGAGGAGTTAAGAGAAGAAAATAAGTTATTTTGTGGAAAGGTAGAAAAGCAGGAACAAAAGACTGAGGTCTATGAATCAGTTTAAAGTGTATCAAGTCAGTGAAATACAGTATTAATCGCAGAATATCGCGATTTGCGAACGTCAGATAGTTTAGTATTCTGAACTAGTTAAAATTATGTACTGCCGTCGGAATTTCATGAGCCATCAAGGTTCAAGGTTTGCCAAATATAAAAGCACTGCAAAGCTTAAAACCTAGCCAGTTAAGAAACCAAAATGTTCCTAATCAAATAACTGGTATGTATTGTACCTGCTTTGATTTTGATTCGGCGCCTGTTACTTTTCCTAGAGTGCGGGGGTTTCGATCTGGAGCTCAGTTTAAAAAAAAAAAGAAACGGCTTAAATTAAAAGGGTTTGGATATCACGGGTACGATGTGTAAAGTGGTATGATACAACTGCCGCTTGATTATTTTTATTATACAGTATAGCACTGCCATATAGACACAAGAATAACATCAAATCCTGAAAAGCCTTAACCAACTTTGTATGATATATTCATATACTATATTGGGCATTGATAAAGACATAATTATTTTGTGAAGTACTGTGGTGTAGCGCTTGCACGCAAACAAATGATCAAATTAGAGATAGTGTAAGAGTACTCGTATAAAGATCGGAACTCTATGGCATGTGATTTTAATGGGGAAAGCGATGTCTTTTGATAAGACTACATACAAATGAATGGATGTATCCGACAATACATCCGAGACCTTAGCACCCAATTGAAGGGGATGCGCCGGTCCGTAATTTCTAATCAGGCACAGGTCGACGCAGAGGGGGACTCAGAAATATTACCAGAAGTCCCAAAAGCCGGGAGCCGGGTATTAACAAAAGTGCTTCCTGCAAAACCAGGATTTGCCCCAAGATGGCACGGACCTTACGAGGTCATTATTAGCGGAGATACCTGTGCCTGTATAGATATAAGGGGACAGGGGGTCTGGAAACACTGGACCCAATTAAAACTATATGAGGACAAATGAACTAAAAAAATACCGTTTTGCTCATTCAACTTCCACAGGAACCAGGACCAGATCTACTATCAAGACGTCGGAACCAACTACTTTTAATTTGATTGCCTGTTTATTTTCTGTATATACTGTAATTGTAAAATACTGTTGAAAAAAAAAGAGCGATATGGGAACAGGGACATATCTGATAATAACCCTGACCATTGTAAATACACTCCAACATATGGGGGTTAGGGGAGCAGAACCACCAATCATGGAAGGAAACCTATTCCTGAAAACACACATCCAGATCTATGGGAATAGGACCGCTTGTTACCCCTCAGCGCGATCAGTAAACTCCCTATTCATCGCAACACCAGGGTGGCTCCCACAAGAGTTATTCACTATTGACACATCGGGGGCACCCTGCAAAGAACATATTGGGTACTTTAAGCAAGGGATACAAGGAAGGTGTGTAGAGCTCACTGAGCCGGGAATTCTAAGGGGGACGGGACCCCAACCGGAGGAGACACATGGGAACTACCCACAATGTTTTAAGGGAGAGGGATGGGGGTGCGTGCATGCCTTTGTCCCTAAAAATGATTCGTGCGCTGAGGCACATTGTGCTCTCCAGGAGTGCCGGGTCCGGGAAGGACACTTCACCTGTGACTGCAAGCAACAGAAATGCATTGCAGTCACCGCGGGTAGGCAGCTTATGTGTGGCAAGTGCAACGGCACCCACGTAAGCTCAGCCTCAGGGACATATCCATTTGATTCTCACCAAGAAGTACAATCAAGTGGACAGTCCAGGGGGAGGGAAGGTCCCACAAGATGGGGCCATGCGGTCAAACGACCCCGGGGAAATGCATGTTATCGGGTTAAAGACGGGTACGTGTTTTTATTTAAAAATGTATACATGATGGCCACAGACAGGCCTCCAAGGTTCTTTTCCGTAGGGACAATCAGACCTCTCACGGTTCCATGCCCAAGTGAGGGGCATGTCCAGAAACGCATAGTGACCAGGGCCATCAGCGCAGAATTTTGCTCCGACTGGCAGGCCCCTGTCACACTAGGGTCTTCTTTAGGATATGGATTTCTGGGGACACTATCCCTGGGAGGCGCCGCAGGGGTGATCAGTGCCAGTAATAGGAACTTCTTCATATGTGGACTGACCATTTTAGGAAACAACACCCTACAAGCATTAGGCGCAATTGACCAAGAACTCGCAGAACTCAGACTATACACACAACAAACAAGATATGCGGTGGACTATCAGCTAGCCAGACAAGGGGGGGTATGCACCATCATCAAGGACAAATGCATCACATACGTACACGACGAGACACTAAACATAACAGCAGCCATGTCCGGGATACAAAAGCAATTGGATAACTTTAAACAGGGGTTAACAGGGACTGATGGGTGGTTAGGATGGCTGTTTAACACCGTTTGGGGAGCATATATTATGAAGGGATTAATCCTAGTAGTAGCCATCCTGTTCACAGTCTGCCTTGGCCTAACCTGTATTAAAGTGATATGTGCAAATATTACATCAAGAATGCTACCCACTGCCAGTATCCAGATGCAAGAACTTAACAACGATACAGAAGAAGAGGAGCAACGACAAGGACAACAGCTGTACAAATCACTGTTCCTCTGAAGGTCGTCCATGGGGGGTCAGCCATGAATGGCACCCCCTGGACGAGAGGAGGGACTGAAGGAGAAAATCTTACAGAAAACCATATTTTACATCGTCAAACATATTTACATATTGGACTAATTGGCACCACTCATAACGGGCCAACAATGCAGAGGGGCACCCCCGGATGGATATTCGATCGGGTCCCCCCCTGTACAGCTGAGAGACTCACGAATTTCAGAAACTGCGGGAGATCCCTAATCTGCCTAGCAACAGCCTGTAGCTGCATTTTAAACTGGTCAAGGACGATCAAGACCCCTATGAAACGAGCCATAGAGTGGGTTATCAAAACCAAGCTATCACTGAAACATTACTAATTCGGCCAAGGCAGACATAAAAATCTGATAAACCAAGATATAAGAATAAAAGGTTAGAATGAAGTACTCCAGACATCCAACAAGACAGGATAACATTAACACTCAATCTCACAAGCAGGAAACACAGACACGGGACAATAGGATCAAATTCAAATAAGGGGACACATAGAGATGATAATGGGAAACGCATTTAGACACCGGGGCAGGACCAAGTAATCCCATTAACACGAACACACACCATACAAATGCAAATTGACAAGCCTCCCAGAGAACTTCCTGACCTGACAGACCACTTTATACATATTGTAAAAAGATGCATAATCAAATGTTCCCGCTCAAATTTGGAGCCCTATAAAGATCCAGGGCTGATGTAATCCAATTGAGATCAACGTGGCCAAGCCACTGTTTCTGAGCTGGCTACGGGGGTCTCCCTAGGATCCTAGTAAATTGTACAATAAAGACACGCTTTGAACCTTGATTTGCGACTCGGCTTCTATTCTGTGCTGGTAAGGGATTTTTCCCTACAACAGAGGTTTATAAGATGATGAGGGGGATAGATAGAATGGACGTTCAGAGACTATTTCCTCAGGTGGATGTAGCTGTTACTAGGGGGCATAACTATGACGTTCATGGTGGGAGATATAGGAGGGATGTCCGAAGTAGGATCTTTACTCAGAGAGTGGTTGGGGTGTGGAATGGACTGTCTGCTGTGATAGTGGAGTTGGACACTTTAGGAACTTTCGAGCGGTCATTGGATAGGCACATGGAGCACACCAGAATGATAGGGAGTGGGATAGCTTGATCTTGGTTTCGGACAAAGCTCGGCACAACATCAAGGGCCGAAGGGCCTGTACTGTGCTGTACTGTTCTATGTTCTATGAAATCATGCTTGATGAATCTATTGGAATTCTTTGAGGATAAAACTAGTAGAGTTGACCAAGGTGGACCAGTGGATGTGGTTTATTTAGACTTTCAGAAGGCTTTCAACAAGGTTTCACATAGCAGGCTACCATGTAAGCTCATGGGATTGCACGTAATGTCTTGAGATGAATAGAAAGCTGGTTAGCAGATAGGAAGCAAAGAGTAAGCATAAATGGGTCTTTTTCTGATTGGCAGGCAGTGACTAGTGGGGTACCACAGGGATCTGTACTAGGACCCCAACTGTTCACATTATATATTAATGATCTGGAAGAGGGAACTGAATGTATATCTCCAAATTTGCAGATGATACAAAGTTGGGTGGGAGGGTGAGCTGTGGGGAGGATACAGAGATGCTTCAGCGTGATTTCAACATGCTGAATGTGTGGGCATATGCATGCAGATGCAGTATAATGTGGATAAATGTGAGATTATCCATTTTAGCAGCAATAATAGGAAGATAGACTATTACTTGAATGGGTGTAAATTAAGGGAGGTGGATACTCAACAAGACATTGGTGTCCTCGTGCATCAGTCGCTGAAAGTATAGGTATAAGAGGCAGTAAAGAAGACAAATGGTATGTTGGCCTTCATAGTGAGAGGATTTGAGTATAGAGATAGGGATAGAGATGTTTTGCTACAACTGTGGGCGGCAAGGTAGCACAGTGGTTAGCACTGCTGCTTCACAGCTCCAGGGTCCTGGGTTCGATTCCCGGCTTGGGTCACTGTCTGTGTGGAGTTTGCACATTCTCCTCGTGTCTGCGTGGGTTTCCTCCGGGTGCTCCGGTTTCCTCCCACAGTCCAAAGATGTGCGGGTTAGGTTGATTGGCCAGGTTAAAAATTGCCCCTTAGAGTCCTGGGATGCATAGGTTAGAGGGATTAGCGGGTAAATATGTGGGGGTAGGGCCTGGGTGGGATTGTGGTCGGTGCAGACTCGATGGGCCGAATGGCCTCCTTCTGCACTGTAGGGATTCTATGATGATTTCTATGTATACGGTGTAGGTGAGGCCACACCTGGAGTATTGTGTACAATTTTGGTGTCCTTATCTGAGATGTGCGGGTCAGGTTAATTGGCCATGCTAAATTGCCCCTTAGTGTCCCGGGATGCGTAGGTTAAAGGGATTAGCAAGTAAATATATGGGGATAGGGCCTGGGTGGGATTGTGGTCGGTGCAGACTCGATGGGCCGAATGGCCTCTTTCTGCACTGTAGGGTTTCTATAATTCTATGAATCTATGATTCTATGATTAGCTTCTATGAGGAAGGATGTCCTCACTATTGAAGGAGTACAGTGAAAATTTACCAGGCTGATTCCTGGAATGGCAGGTCTGTCATATGAGAAGAGACCAAATTGGTTAGGATTGTATTCATTGGAGTTTAGAAGAGTAAGAGGGGATCTCATCGGAACTTACAAAATTTTAACAGGATTAGACAGGGTAGATTCAGAAAAAATGTTCCCAACGGTGGGGGAGTCCAGGACTAGGAGTCATAGTTTGAGGATAAGGGGTAAACCTTTAAGAACTGAGGTGAGGAGAAATTTCTTCACCCAAAGAGTGGTGAATGTGTGGATTTCACAACCACAGAAAGTAGTTGAGGCCAAAACATTGTGTAATTTCAAGAAGAAACAAGATAAGGCTCTTGGGGCTAAAGAGATCAAGGGATATAGGGAGAAGGGAGGGATCAGGATGTTGAATTTGATGATTAGCCATGATCATAATGAATAGCAGAGCAGGTTCAAATGGCCGAATGGCCTACTGCTGCTTCTAGTTTCTACGTTTCTATGTTAAACAGCTCTGTAGCACTCCCCAGCACTTGTTCCATAATTACTGCAGGGCATTGCATACAAGAAACCCGCACCACACTTTTCAGAAGAGAACAGGGTAGCAGTATCAGAAGATGAAGAATAATCTTCTTTACTAAGCCAGAGTAAGTGAACCATTCCCAGTCCTCCATAGGACCCCGTTGCACCTCTAACCCTTTCTCTCACTCAGCCACCTTGGCCTTTGCCAACAACAGGTACCAGGTTCCCTTCTCTTCCCACAATCACCAAGTTCCCCCAGTAGTTTCTATGCTCCTTACACTTCAGCTCCCACCCAAACTCCACGCCTGCCACACCTCATCACCATCTTAATTGTCAACACTCCCAGCTACTCCCTCCCTATCTGTGCAATTGCAGGACAAACTCAACCACAACAAGCATGAGCGGGCGCGACTATCTGAATTCATGCCCGAGCTTCATTGCAGTGTTAATCCAAGCCTACTTGTGACAATAATAAATAAATTTAAAACTTAAGCTCCAAACTCTTACCCCTTTTGAGCAGCGAGCCCTCGAGCTGGCCGGGGGTGAGGAAGGACATCTTTTAGAATCATATCAGGCCTGTGCTGCTGGAGAAATGAGGGCAGCAAAGAAACACGAGAATCCTCAACATATATGCTGTTATCCCTCAAGTCTCAAGTGAGTTATCAGTTTTCTATCCATATCCCCTGCAATGCACTGATGCCATTTCCCTTCTCTTGCAAGCGGACCAGTTGAACAGGCCAGATCATCCTCGCATCCCCTGGACCCACCGGACTCCTGCAGCTCAAAGGAGGACTGTTCCAAGCCCACCATTGAAAAGGTGCCACAGCTTTCACCTACACCCAGCACCAGTATAGATACTCACACATCGATGGGTTCACTAAGTACACAGGCTTCTGGGTCACTCACTGGTGAGCACCTCACAGCGAAAGATCCACAGCAGAGAATCACCACTCGGAAGGATGCCAGAGGCCAAGAGACTGCCGAGTGCCTGGCCGATGATGTGCCCCTCGGTCCGGTTGTTCCACAGCTGCTGGAGCTGTAAATGGAGCAGAATCATATCAGGAAGGAATGACAGCATCCCTCTTCGGACCACTAGCCAGACTGGAAGAGTCCCATCGCCTTCTATCTATGGAGATGGTGCTGTCACTCCCACAATGAAGCCAACACTGTGAGGTTGGCATCCACAGTCGAGAACTTGATGCAGGACGAGCACTCCCTGGGAGGAGATGTTCGCACCATGGCTCAGCTCATGGCCTCCATGTCTAAGGAGTTGCAAATATCATTGAACACTCATCAACAAACATCTCCACTTCTGACATTATGAAACAAAGACGTGTTTTCAACTCTATTCCACTTCAGAATACAAATTTAACTTCTCAATTTCTCACACCTGATCGAAAAAAAAATTTGGAAATACATATGTTCCTGACATAATTTTCTGAAATGTTCATAAAATCATTCGGAAAATCATTTGAAAAAGGACCCAATAGGTCCTACTCTTTTTTTTTCCCCCTGTCTGCTAATTAGTTTTCCAGCCATAGAACATTAGAACATTACAGCGCAGTACAGGCCCTTCGGCCCTCGATGTTGCGCTGTTCAGTGGAACCAATCTAAAGCCCCTCTAATCTACACTATTCCAATATCATCCATATGTTTATCCAATAACCATTTGAATGCTCTTAATGTTGACGAGTCCACTACTGTTGCAGGCAGGGCATTCCACGCCCTTACTACTCACTGAGTAAAGAACCTACCTCTAACATCTGTCCTATATCTCTCACCCCTCAATTTAAAGCTACGTCCCCTCATGCTAGCCATCACCATCCGAGGAAAAAGGCTCTCACTATCCGCCCTATCTAATCCTCTGATCATCTTGTATGCCTCTATTAAGTCACCTCTTAACCTTCTTCTCTCTAACGAAAACAACCTCAAGCCCCTCAGCCTTTCCTCATACGATTTTCCCACCATACCAGGCAACATCCTGGTAAATCTCCTCTGCACCCTTTCCAACACTTCCACATCTTTCCTATAATACGGCGACCAGAACTGTACGCAATACTCCAAATGCGGCCGCACCAGAGTTTTGTACAGTTGCAGCATGACCTCCTGGCTCCAAAACTCAATCCCCCTACCAATAAAAGCTAACACACCGTACGCCTTCTTAACAACCCTATCAACCTGGGTGCCAACTTTCAGGGATCTATGCACATGGACACCCAGATCCCTCTGTTCATCCACACTACCAAGTATCTTACCATTAGCCCAGTACTCTGTATTCCTGTTACTCCTTCCAAAGTGAATCACCTCATACTTTTCCGCATTAAACTCCATTTGCCACCTCTCAGCCCAGCTCTGCAGCTTATCTATGTCCCTCTGTAACCTGCCACTTCCCTCCGCACTGTCTACAACTCCACCGACTTTAGTGTCATCCGCAAATTTACTAATCCATCCTTCCACGCCCTCATCCAGGTCATTAATAAAAATGACAAACAGCAGTGGTCCCAAAACAGATCCTTGCGGTACACCACTAGTAACTGAACTCCAGGATGAATATTTCCCATCAACCACCACCCTCTCAATACACTACCTCCATTCCAGTGCGCTAATTGTACACATTAATCTATTCTGTGGGACTTTGTCAGAAGCCTTTGTAAAGTCCAAATAAACTACATCTACTGGCTCCCCCTCATCAGCTCCACTAGTTAAATTCTCAAAGAATTCCAGTCGATTTGTCAAGCATGAGTTTCCTTTCATAAATCCATGTTGACTCTGTCCAATCCTGCCATTGTTTTCCAAGTGCGCTGCTATTAAATCTTTTATAATGGACTCTAGAATTTTCCCCACTACCGACATCAGGCTGACTGGTCTATAATTCCGTTTTATTTTTACTTCCTTTTTTAAATAGGGTGGTTACATTAACAACCTTGCAATCTATCGGAACTGTTCCAGATTGTATAAAATCTTAGAAGATGACTGTCATTTTCTCAGACACTTCCTTAAGTACTCTGAGATGTAGATTATCATGCCCTAGGGATTTATCAACCTTCAATCCCATCAGTTTCCCCAACACCATTTCTCTACTAATACTGATTTCCTTCAGTTCCTCCTTCTCACTAAACCCCATGTTCCCCAACATTTCTGATATATGTGTCTTCCTTTGTGAAGACAGAACCAAAGTATGTATTCAGTTCGTCAGCCATTTCTTTGTTCCCCATTATAAATTCCCCTGTTTCTGACTGTAAGGAACCTACATTTGTCTTCACCAGTCTTTTTCTCTTCACATAACTATAGAAATTTTTACAGTCAGTTTTTATGTTCCCCCTTCTTAATCAATCCTTTTATCCTCTTTTGCTGAATTCTAAACTGCTCCCAAACCTCAGGTCTGCTGTTTTTTTCTGATTAATTTGTATGCCTTTTCCTTGAATCTTATATAATCTCTAATTTCCCCTGTAAACCATGGTTTGTCCATTTTTCCCATTCTAGTTTTGCGCCAGATTGGAATGAACAATTGTTGCAGTTCACCCAATGTTTGCCATTGCTAATCCACCATCACTCCTTTAAGTAGCATTTCCCAGTCCATCATAGCCAACTTGTGCCTCATTTCAACAGTTTCCTTTATTAAGATTCAGGACCCTTGTCTCAGAATCAACTACGTCACTGCCCATCTTGATGAAAATTTCTATGATATTATTTTTGCCGTTCCCCAAAAGATCTTGCATAGCTAGACAGACAATTATTCCTTTCTCATTAGATATAACGCAGTCTAGGATCGCCTGTTCACTCATTGGTTCCTCAACATATCCCATATATACTCCAGGAATTCCTCCTCTACAGTATTGTGACTAATTGGAGTTGCCCAATCTGTATGCAGATTAAAGTCGCCCATAATTACAGATGTTCCTTTATCGCATGCATTTCTAATTTCCTGTTTAATTCTATACCCAACATCAACACGACAGTTTGGGGTCTATATGCCAACCCCACTAACATTTTTTGTCTCTTAGTATCACGTAAGTCTACCCATACAAATCCCACATCATCGGAGCTAATGGGAGCAATGTTACTTGAATTTGGAAATGGTTCCGGTGAGGAAAATAGAGAGAATGCCGCTGATGACTCCGACGGAATTTCAGACTGACTCTTGTGACTCATGAGAATGGCCATGAGAGTGACACCACGCCTGCAGTGGCCCCTCTCTGATTCGCCCACCATGGCTCCACTTAATCATAGCAATCACTGGGGAGTGCAACAGAAGCGGGATGCGCTCTACCCTATCGAAGGATCTTCCAGTCTCAAAATACTGGCTCTATTCTCTCTCCACAAATGCTGTCACATTTGCTAAGATTTTCCAGCATTTTCTGAAATTGAACAATCTTCTTCGCTCAGCCAGGGTAAGTGAACCTCATGCAGTCTTTTTCTGGACCTCTTCACACACCCCTCACAGTGTCACCTTCCTCTCTCATTCAGCCATTTTGAGTTTTGCCAATGCCTGTAAGAAGGCCCCCTCCCCCAATCACCATGTTCCCCCCCTCCTCCATTCACTGCCAAGCTCCTCGCACTCTAGCTCCCACTCAAGATCCACGCCAGCCAAGCCTCATCATCATCTTAAATGCCAACACTGCTGCCTAAACTCTCCCTCTCTGTGTCATTGCCCAGCCAGAGTAATGCTGGAGCTCAGAACCCTCAACCCATTTGAGGAAAGAGCCCTCGAGTTGGCTGGGGAGGAGGAAGAGAGTGCCTGCATTGATGGTAAAGTGGGGCAGCAGACAAACCTGAAAATCCTCAAGACACACTGTCATTCCTCAAGTCTCAAGTGAGTAATCAATGTTCCCTCTTTCATCTCCTGTAGAGTCAAAGATTCATAGAGGTTCACAGCATGGAAACAGACCCTTCAGCCCAACTTATCCATGCTGCCCTTTTTTTTTTCACCACTAAGCTAGTCCCAATTGCCTGCATTTGGCCTATCTCCCTCTATACCCATCTAACTGTGTAAATGCGGCACGGTAGCACAGTGGTTAGCACTGCTGCTTCACAGCTCCAGGGTCCCAGGTTCGATTCCCGGCTCAGGTCACTGTCTGTGTGGAGTTTGCACATTCTCCTCATGTCTGCGTGGGTTTCCTCCGGGTGCTCCGGTTTCCTCCCACAGTCCAAAGATGTGCAGGTTAGGTTGATTGGCCAGGTTAAAAATTGCCCCTTACAGTCCTGAGATGTGTAGGTTAGAGGGATTAGCGGGTAAATATGTGGGGGTAGGGCCTGGGTGGGATTGTGGTCGGTGCAGACTCGATGGGCCGAATGGCCTCCTTCTGCACTGTAGGGTTTCTATGATTTCTATGATTTCTAAAATTGTAACCCGACTCTACCTCTGGCAGCTTGTTCCAGACACTCACCATCCTCAGTGAAAACATTGCCCTTCTGGACCGTTTTGTATCTACCCCCTTTCATCTTAAACCTATGCCCTCTAGTTTTAGACTCCCCTACGTTTGGGAAAAGATGTTGACTATCTAACTGATCTATGTCCCTCATCGTTTTGTAGAACTCTATAAGATCACTCCCAAGTCTCCAACGCTCCAGGGAAAAAAGTCTCAGTCTATCCATCCTCGACGTATAACTCATCAAGTCCCAGTAGCATCTTAGTAAATCTTTTCTGCACTATTCCTAGTTTAATAATATTTTTTCTATAATACGGGATCCAGGGGGAGGTTTCTAAATGGATAAAAATTGGCTTCTTGACAGAAGCCAGAGGGTGGTTGTAGAGAATTGTTTTTCAAACTGGAGGCCTATGACCAGCTGTGTGCCTCAGGGATCAGTCCACTGTTATTTGTCATTTATATTAATGATTTGGATGAGAGTATAGGAGGCATGGTTAGTAAGTTTGAAGATGACACTAAGATTGGTAGCATAGTGACAGTGAAGAAAGTTATCTTGGATTGCAATGGGATCTTGATCAATTGGGCCAGTGGGCTGATGAATGGCAGATGGAGATTAATCTAGACAAATGCGAGGTGATGCATTTTGGTAGATTGAACCAGGGCAGGACTCACTCAGTTAATGGTAGGGCATTGGGGAGAGTTACAGAACAAAGAGATCTAGGGGTACATGTTCATAGCTCCTTGAAAGTGGAGTCACAGGTGGACAGAGTGGTGAAGAATGCATTCGGCATGCTTGGTTTCATCAGTCAGAACATTGAATACAGGAGTTGGAATGTCTTGTTGAAGTTGTACAAGACATTGGTAAGGCCACACTTGGAATACTGTGTGCAATTCTGGTCACCCTATTATAGAAAGGATATTATTAAACTAGAAAGAGTGCAGAAAAGATTTACTAGGATGCTACCGGGACTTGATGGATTGAGTTATAAGGAGAGGCTGCATAGACTGGGACTTTTTTTCTCTGGAGCATAGGAGGCTGAGGGGTGATCTTGTAGAGGTCTATAAAATAATGAGGGGCACAGATCAGCTAGATAGTCAATATCTTTTCCCAAACGTAGGGGAGTCTAAAACTAGAGGGCATAGGTTTAAGGTGAGAGGGGAGAGATACAAATGTGTCCAGAGGGGCAATTGTTTCACACAGAGGGTGGTGAGTATCTGGAACAAGCTGCCAGAGGTAGTAGTAGAGGCAGGTACAATTTTGTCTTTTAAAAAGCATTTAGATAGTCACATGGGTAAGATGGGTATGGAGGGATATGGGCCAAATGCGGGCAATTGGGATGAGCTTAGGGTTTTTTTTAAAAAAAGGCAGCATGGACAAGTTGCGTCGAAGGGCCTGCAGTAAACCTCTATGACTCTATGAGGGCGACCCAGAACTGTACACAGTATTCCAAGTATGGTCTTTTCAATGTCTTGTACAACTTCAACAAGACGTCCCAACTTCTCTATTCAATGTTTGAATCAATGAAACCAAGCATGCCGCATGCCTTCTTCACCACTCTGTTCACCTGTGACTCCACTTTCAAGGAGCTATGAATCTGTACCCCTAGATCTCTTTGTTCTGTAACTCTCCCCAACACCCTACCATTAACTGAGTAAGTCCTGCCCTGGTTCGATCCACCAAAATGCATCACCTCACATTTATCTAAATTAAACTACATCTGCCATTCGTCAGCCCACTGGCCCAATTGATCAAGATCTCATTACAATCCGAGATAACCTTCACTGTCCACGATGCCACCAATCTTGGTGTCATCTGCAAACTTACTAACCAAGTTCTGATACAAATCATTAATATAAATGACAAATAACGGTGGACCAGTACTGATCCCTGAGGCACACCGCTGGTCACAGGTCTCGAGTGTGAAAAACAACCCTCTACAACCACCCTCTGTCTTCTGTCATCAAGCCAATTTTGTATCCATTTAGCTACCTCACCCTGGACCCCATCCGATTTAACCTCATGCAGCAATCTACCATGCGGTACCTTGTCAAAGGCCTTGTAAAATCCATGTAGCCAACATCAACTGCACTGCCCTCATCTACCTTCTTGGTTACCCCTTCAAGAAACTCAATCAAATTTGTGAGACATGATTTTCCATTCACAAAGCCATGCTGACTGTTCCTAATCAGTCCTTGCCTCTCTAAATGCCTGTCGAGCCTGTCTATCAGAATACATTCTAATAACTTACCCACTACAGACGTTAGACTCACTGGAGTGTAGTTCCCAGGCTTTTCCCTGCAGCCCTTCTTAAACAAAGGCAAACATTTGCCACCCTCCAATCTTCAGACACCTCATCTGTGGCTATTGATGATTCAAATATCTTTGCTAGGAAACTCGCAATTTCCTCCTTAGCCTCCCACAATGTCCTGGATTACACTTCATCAGGTCCCGGGGATTTATCTACCTTGATGAACTTTAAGACTTCCAGCACCTCCTTCTTTGTAATATGTACATTCCTCAAGACATCACAATTTATTTCCCCAAGTTCCCTAACATGCACGACTTTCTCAAATGGTAAATATTGATGAGAAACATTCATTGAGGATCTCACCCATCTCTTGTGGATCTGCACATAGATGACCTTGTTGATCATCAAGAGGCCCTATTCTGTCCCCAGTTACTTTTTTGCCCTTAATGTATTTGTAGAATCTCTTTGGATTCTCCTTTGCCTTATCTTCCCAAGCAATCTCGTGTCCCCTTTTTCCCCTCCTGACTTCCTTCTTAACTTTACTTCTCTACCCTCTATACTCTTCAAGGGATCCACTTTATCACAAAAAGAACAAAGAACAGTACAGCACAGGAAACAGGCCATTCGGCCCTCCAAGCCTGTGCCGCTCATTGGTCCAACAAGACTATTCGTTTGTATCCCTCCATTCCCAGACTGCTCATGTGACTATCCAGGTAAGTCTTAAACGATGCCAGCGCGTCTGCCTCCACCACCCTACTTGGCAGTGCATTCCAGACCCCCACCACACTGTGTAAAAAAAAAAAAACGTCCCTCTGATATCTGAGTTATACCTCGCCCCTCTCACCTTGAGCCCGTGACCCCTTGTGATCGTCACCTCCGACCTGGGAAAAAGCTTCCCACTGTTCACCTTATCTATATCCCTCATAATTTTGTACACCTCTATTAGGTCTCCCTTCATTCTCCATCTTTCCAGGGAGAACAAGCCCAGTTTACCCAATCTCTCCTCATAGCTAAGACCCTCCATACCAGGCAACATCCTGGTAAACCTTCTCTGCACTCTCTCCAAAGCCTCCACGTCCCTCTGGTAGTGCGGCGACCAGAACTGGAAGCAGTACTCCAAATGTGGCCTAACCAGTGTTCTATACAGCTGCAACATCAGACTCCAGCTTTTATACTCTATACCCCGTCCTATAAAGGCAAGCATACCATATGCCTTCTTCACCACCTTCTCCACCTGTGCTGCCACCTTCAAGGATTTGTGGACTTGCACACCTAGGTCCCTCTGTGTTTCTATACTCTTGATGGCTCTGCCATTTATTGTATAACTCCCCCTACATTAGTCCTTCCAAAATGCATCACTTCGCATTTATCTGGATTAAATTCCATCTGCCATTTCTCCGCCCAATTTTCCAGCCTATCTATATCCTGCTGTGTTGTCCGACAATGTTCATCGCTATCCGCAAGTCCAGCCATCTTAGTGTCATCCGCAAACTTGCTGATAACACCAGTTACACCTTCTTCCAAATCATTTATATATATCACAAATAGCAGAGGTCCCAGTACAGAGCCCTGCGGAACACCACTGGTCACAGACCTCCAGCCGGAAAAAGACCCTTCGACTGTTACCCTCTGTCTCCTGTGGCCAAGCCAGTTTTCTACCCATCTAGCCACCTCTCCTTGTATCCCATGAGCCTTAACAGCTGCTTATGCACGTCATGTGCCACCTTCTTCTTCTTGACCAGAGCCTCAATATCCCACGTCATCCAGGGTTCCCTACTTCTACCAGCCTTGCCCTTCACTCTAAAAGGAATGCCATCTCCCTTCTCTTGCAAGCAAAGCAGTTGAGTGGGCAGATTATCTTCCCTCCCCATGGTCCCACCGGAATCAAGTAGCTCCGAGGGAGACTTCTCGGACTCTACCATAGAAGAGGCATCACAGCTGTCACTCGCACCCAGCACCAGCACACCTACTCATACCTCAGTGGGATCACTAAATAGACCGGTTTCTGGGTCACTCACTGGTGAGCACCTCACAATTGAAGATTCACACACAGCAAGTGGAGGCAGGGATGTTCCAGGGAACCAGCACTCAGAAGGATTCCAGAGGTCAGGACTCTGCTGAACCTCTGCACAATGGTGTGCCTCTGGGTCTGGTAATCCCAGTGCTGATCGAGCAGCAAAGGTAGAGTTGCGAGTCCAAAGATGTGCGGGTTAGGTTGATTGGCCATGCTAAAAATTGGCCCTTAGTCTCCTGGGATGCGTAGGTTAGAGGGATTAGTGAGTAAAATATGTAGGGATATGGGGTAGGGCCTGGGAGGGGGGGATTGTGGTCGGTGCAGACTCGATGGGCCGAATGGCCTCTTTCTGCACTGTAGGGTTTCTAGGATTTACTTCAGTATCAGGAAGGGATGACAGCATCCCTCCTTGGGCTTCAAGGTGGACTGGAGGAGCCCCATTGCCTTCTGTCCGAGGACAGAAATGGTGCTGTCATTTAGCACAATTAGGTCATCAGTGAGGGTGATGTCTGCAGTGGAGAGTTTGGTGCAGGACGTGCAATTCGTGGCAGGAGATGTCCGTACCAGGTTCACCTCATGACCTCCATGTCTGAGGGCATGAACTCCATGATGCAGGGCTTCAATTGCATGGTGCAGGCACTGGCGGGAATTCGTGAGTGTCTGCGCTAGAGGATGGTAGGGCTTCTGAATCTCACTCCAGCTGCCCCTTTATCCCATGGAGGACCATCGGGCCCATCAGGCAGCTGAAGGAATGAGGATCATCTGGTTGACATCTTGGGGCCTTCCACCCAGGAGACCCTGGGGTTATCCAGCCTGAGTGCCCCATCCCTATAACTGACACTCCTTCAGCCCCCCATAAGAAAACACAATCATGCCAGTGAGATTCAGGTTTTTTCAAACGCTGCATTTTGAGCCCACACTGCCATTCCCGCACAAGGAGAGAGTGGACTCAAGATCCCGCTCAATACCTTTCCTCACTATTGCAATAATTTCCTCCTTAACCAATAATGCAACTCCACCACCTTTCCTTTTTGTCTTTCCTTCCTAAATGCCCCTCGATGTTCAGTTCCCATCACAGGTCACCCTGCAACCATGTCTCCATATTCCCAATTACATCTATTGGTACAAATAATTCATCCACTTATTGCGAATGCTCCCCATGTTAAGGCACAAAGCCTTTAAAGATTTTTTTTAAACATAAGAACATCAGAACTAGGAACAGGAGCAGGAGTAGGCCATCTGGCCCTTCAAGCCTGCTCCGCCATTCAATAAGATCATGGCTGATCTTTTTGTGGACTCAGCTCCACTTACCCGCCCGCTCACCATAACCCTTAATTCCTTTACTGTTCAAAAATTTATCTATCCTTGCCTTAAAAACATTCAATGAGGTAGCCTCAACTGCTTCACTGGGCAGGGAATTCCACAGATTCACAACCCTTTGTATGAAGAAGTTCCTCCTCCTCAACTCAGTCCTAAATCTGCTTCCCCTTATTTTGAGGCTATGCCCCCGAGTTCTAGTTTCACCCGCCAGTGGAAACAACTTCCCTGCTTCTATCTTATCTATTCTCTTCATAATCTTATATGTTTCTATAAGATCTCCCCTCATTCTTCTGAATTCCAATGAATATAGCCCCAGTCTACTCAGTCTCTCCTCATAAGCCAAGCCTCTCAACTCCGGAATCAACCTAGTGAATCTCGTCTGCACCCCCTCCAGTGCCAGTATATCCTTTCTCAAGTAAGGAGACCAAAACTGTACACAGTACTCCAGGTGTACCCTCACCAGCACCTTATACAGCTGCAACATAATCTTGCTGTTTTCAAACTCCATCTCTCTAGCAATGAAGGACAAAATTCTATTTGCCTTCTTAATTACCTGCAAACCAACTCCTTGCACATGGACACCCAGGTCCCTCTGTACAACAGCATGCTGTAATTTTTTACCATTTAAATAATCGTCCATTTTGCTGTTATTCCTACCAAAATGGATGACCTCACATTTACTAACATTGTTCTCCATCTGCCAGACCCTCGCCTACTCACTTAGACTATCTATATGCCTTTGCAGACTTTCAGCGTCCTCTACACACTTTGCTCTTCCACCCATCTTAGTGTCATCTGCGAATTTTGACACACTACACTTCGTCCCCAACTCCAAATCATCTATGTAAATCGTAAGGAGTACGGGTCCGACTTTATCATAAGGTTGCGCCCGTTTTCAGGCGCATTTGCATGCATTTAAATTGACTTAATGGGCTGTACGCCCAACCTTACCGGCACTTCTCCCTTTACCATCGCGTTCGCCCATCCAGAATTGGCGCAAAACAAACATGCTCCACAAAAGTCTGATTCGGGCACTCCAGTTAGTGAGGAGGTAGGTGCCTAGCATCCAATGGCTCTCTGCTTGAGATCGGTTGATGGGGGAGGGGGGGGGTGGAGGGGGTGGGTGGTGGAGGGGTCCACTGCCACTCTGCCTGAGATCAGTGGGGGAGGGGGGGGGGGGGGGGGAAGGGGCTCACGATTGGTCTGGGTGGTGGGTGGGATAAGGGGGTCAGTAATGTTGGGAGAATGGGGCAATGTCTGTGGGGACCAGAGGGAGACATTATCCAGCCTGAGAATGATGTGGCAGGGGAGCAACATTCTATCGTTTTTATTTTCTTTGCATGTGCAATTGGGGGTGCCAATCAGAGCTGCAGGGTTTTGGGTGCGTTAAGCCCCGCCCACAGGCTTGTGCAGTGCGATTCAGAATCGCTGATATTTTTGCAGGCAGAGTGCATATTAGGGCGCCTCAGAACGGTTGGATCTGAAACATTTACATTAGTGACAGACAGCATGGTTTTGTAAGAGGGAGGTCGTGCCTTACAAATTTGGAGGAGTTTTTTGAGGAAGTGACAAAAACGGTTGACGTAGGAAGGGCCTTGGATGTTGTCTGTATGGATTTCAGTAAGGCATTTGACAAAGTCCCACATGGCAGGTTGGTTAAGAAGGTTACGGCTTATGGGATACAAGGAGGAGTGGCTAGATGGGTAGAAAACTGGCTTGGCCACAGGAGACAGAGGGTAACAGTCGAAGGGTCTTTTTCCGGCTGGAGGTCTGTGACCAGTGGTGTTCCGCAGGGCTCTGTACTGGGACCTCTGCTATTTGTGATATATATAAATGATTTGGAAGAAGGTGTAACTGGTGTTATCAGCAAGTTTGCGGATGACACTAAGATGGCTGGACTTGCGGATAGCGATGAACATTGTCGGACAACACAGCAGGATATAGATAGGCTGGAAAATTGGGCGGAGAAATGGCAGATGGAATTTAATCCAGATAAATGCGAAGTGATGCATTTTGGAAGGACTAATGTAGGGGGAGTTATACAATAAATGGCAGAGCCATCAAGAGTATAGAAACACAGAGGGACCTAGGTGTGCAAGTCCACAAATCCTTGAAGGTGGCAGCACAGGTGGAGAAGGTGGTGAAGAAGGCATATGGTATGCTTGCCTTTATAGGACGGGGTATAGAGTGTAAAAGCTGGAGTCTGATGATGCAGCTGTATAGAACGCTGGTTAGGCCACATTTGGAGTACTGCATCCAGTTCTGGTCGCCGCACTACCAGAAGGACGTGGAGGCTTTAGAGAGAGTGCAGAGAAGGTTTACCAGGATGTTGCCTGGTATGGAGGGTCTTAGCTTTGAGGAGAGATTGGGTAAACTGGGCTTGTTCTCCCTGGAAAGACGGAGAATGAAGGGAGACCTAATTGAGGTGTACAAAATTATGAGGGATATAGATAAGGTGAACAGTGGGAAGCTTTTTCCCAGGTCGGAGGTGACGATCACAAGGGGTCACGGGCTCAAGGTGAGAGGGGCGAGGTATAACTCAGATATCAGAGGGACTTTTTTTTTTTTACACAGAGTGGTGGGGGCCTGGAATGCACTGCCAAGTAGGGTGGTGGAGGCAGACGCGCTGGCATCGTTTAAGACTTACCTGGATAGTCACATGAGCAGTCTGGGAATGGAGGGATACAAACGAATGGTCTTGTTGGACCAATGAGCGGCACAGGCTTGGAGGGCCGAATGGCCTGTTTCCTGTGCTGTACTGTTCTTTGTTCTTTATTCCCAGTTTGAAGTCCGCCCGGCAATTAGAATCAAAATGGTAAAATAGGGCCCAACGTGTCCCATAACTGCTATTTCTCACTGTAGCCCTTTTTAATTCTGGCCGTTGGTTTCTATGCTGATCACTTTTCTTATTCCTCTTTCTGTATTTTGCTTGATTCCTCCTCCTCTGACTCCTTGCATAGGTTCACATCCCCCTGCCATTTAAGTTTAAACCCTCCCCAACCACTTCTGCAAATACTCCCCTAGGACATCAGTCCCACCTCCACCAGAACTGGTCTCAATATTCAGAAGTCTGAAACCTTTCCATTCACACTTTCAAAAATTGTTTGACAAAGTCCCGCATGAGAGATTATTGTGCAAGTTTAAAGCGCATGGGATTGGGAGAAGTGTATTGAGATAGAAAGAAAACTGGTTGGCAGAGGGGTAACAAAGACTGGGAATCAATGGGTCCTTTTCAAATTGGCAGTGAGGTGCCACAGGGATCAGTGCTGGGACCCCAGCTATTCACAATACATATTAATTATTTGAACCGGGACAAAATGTAACATCTCAAAGTTTGCAAATGATACCTAGTTGGGTGAGAGGGTGAACTGTGATGAGGATGGAGAAATCCATCAGCAGGACCTGGACAGGTTGGGTGAGTGGGCAAATCAATGGCAGATACTGTATAATTTGGATAAATGTGAGTTTATTCACTTTGGAAGCAAAAACAAGAAGGCAGATTACTACCTGAATGGCTGTAAGTTGGGAGAGGGGACCTGGGTGTCCTTGTGCACCAGTCACTGAAGGTAAGCATGCAGGTGCAGCAGATGGTAAAGAAGGCAAGTGACATGTTGGCCTTCATTGTGAGAGGTTTTGAATACAGGAGCAGGGATGTGTTATTGCAATTACACAGGGCCTTGGTGAGGCCACACTGAGAGTATTGTGTGCAATTTTGGTCTTTGGGGAAGGATGTTCTTGCTTTCGAGGGAGTGCAGCGAAGGTTTACTAGGCTGATTCCGGGGGTGGCGGGACTGATGTATGAGGAGAGACTGACTAGGTTAGGATTGTTTTCACTGGAGTTTAGGTGAATGAGGGGGGGATCTCATAGAGACTTATAAAATTCTAACAGGCCTAGACAGGGTAGATGCAGGGAGGATATTGCCGATGGTGGGGGAGTCCAGAACCAGGGGTCACAGTCTGAGGATTCGGGGTAGGCCATTTAGGATGAAGGTAAGGAGACATTTCTTCACCCAAAGAGTGGTGAGCCTGTGGAATTTGTTACCACAGGAAGTAGTTGATGTCAAAGCATTGAATATATTCAAGAGGCGGCTAGATATAGCACTTGAGTCAAACGGGATCAAAGGTTATGGGGAGAAAGCAGGATTAGGCTATTGAGTTGAATGATCAGCCATGATCATAATGAATGGCGGAGCAGGCTCAAATGGCCTCCTCCTGCTCCTATCTTGTATGTTTCTATGTTTCTATCATCCCTTCAGCCATGTGTTATAAGTCAGGTTGGATACTTCAAGGTGTTTTATGAAGCTTGCCAGACGTATAACATTTTCTTGAATTTGGCTAGGATGAGCAGGAGAGGTTTCACTTCAGGTGTGTTTCAACTGATCGATGAGGAGCTTTTATCAAAAACAAAGTTTAATTAAGAATATTGTTGACATGTATAGTAAGACACTTAGCACGAACTTTTAACAATTACAAACAAGAAACGCAACAAACACGATAATGTATATTTTCTGAAGGAAATATCTCTAATGTGTTCCAACCAAAGCCAACATCCAATACATGAAACACTCCCAATAAACACAATACGACATAGGTTAATGCTCACTCGTTACAGGAATCCCACCTCCTGGGTTGACTGCTGAAAATCCCTCAGAAGAGATTGTCGTCAAATCTATTTCCCAAAACAAGACTTCTTTAAGGCAGAACCAAACAAAGAGAAGAACAGAGGGAGAGACTACTTCTTAGCTTGCTGCTAAACTGGTTCCAAAAACACACTGCCCAAAAGGAAACTAAAAGCCCAAAGGAAAAAACCCTACCACCTGACTGCCACAAACAAAACTGAAAGCCCCATCACCGGACTGCCACAGCTTAGCTCCACCCCCAATGACATCACTGAAGCTGTAAAGCTGCATGATTTTTAAAAACTTTCTTAAAAGGTACTCTCACATGACACATGTATACACCTGACATATCCTACTATTTCTACTCTGGCCAGCACGTAGCACTGGAAGGTGAGGTGAAAGCCGAGTGATATTATTGCTGGGCTCTTAATCCAGAAACTCAGCTAATGTTCTGGGGACCTTGGTTCAAATCCCACCATGGCTGATAGTGGAAGTTGAATTCAATAAAAATATCTGGAATTCAGAACCTGCTGATGACCATGAAATTATTACCGATTGTCAGAAAAACCTATCTGGTTCACTAATGTTCTTTAGGGAAGGATATCTGCTATCCTTACCTGGTCTGGCCGACATGTGACTTCTAAGCCACAGCAATGTGGTTGGCTCTCAACTGCCCTCCAAGGGCAACTAGGGCCATAAATGCTGACCAGCCAGCAACGCGCATGTCTCATGAATGAATTTTTTTAAATCCTGAGGTAACGACTCATTGGAGCATTTTTCAGAGACTAAGTATTAAGCTGGCTTTCACGTGAGGGATTTCCCTTCTTAATTATGGCAAACACAAAAACTCGTGGAGACAAGTATTCTAGTTAAAGACATATCTTTATTTTCCAAGCTTGGTCAACGTACGAGGAAGAGAGATTTGAGGCAGTTCCAGATCACTCCGAACATTGACTGGGACAGCCATAGTATTAGAGGGTTGGATGGAGAGAGATTTGTTGAGTGTATTCAGGAGGAATTTCTCATTCTGTATGTGGATGGCCCGACTAGAGAGGGGGCAAAACTTGACCTCCTCTTGGGAAATAAGGAAGGGCAGGTGATAGAAGTGTTAGTGAGGGATCACTTTGGGACCAGTGACCATAATTCTATTAGTTTTAAGATAGCCATGGAGTTCTAAATTGGAGCAAAGCCAATTTTGATGGTATCAGGCAGGAACTTTCAAAAGTTAATTGGGGGAGTCTGTGGGAAGGCAAAGGGATGTCTGGGAATTGGGAAGCTTTCAAAAGTGTGTTAACCAGGGTTCAGGGTAAACACATTCCTCTTAGAGTGAAAGGCAAGGCTGGCAGAAGTAGGGAACCCTGGATTACTCGGGATATTGAGGCCCTGGTCAAGAAGAAGAAAGAGGCACATGACATGCATAGGCTGCTGGGATCAAGTGAATCCCTTGAAGAGTTAGGTGGTGTAGAAGTGGAGTTAAGAGAGAAATCAGGAGGGCAGAAAGGGGACATGAAATCGTTTTGGCAAATAAGGCAAAGCAGAATCCAAAGAGCTTCTACAAATACATAAAGGGCAAAAGGAGGGAGCAAGGAGGGCCTCTTAAGGATCAACAAGGTCATCTATGTGTGGATCCACAAGGGATGGGTGAGATCCTAAATGAATATTTTTCATCAGTATTTACTGTTGAGAAAAGCATAGATGTTGGGGAATTTGGGGAAATAAATAGTGATGTCTTGAGGAGTGTACATATTACAGAAAAAGAGGTGCTGGAAGTCTTAAAGCGCATCAAGGTAGATAAATCCCTGGGACCTGATGAAGTGTATCCCAGGACATTGTGGGAGGCTAGGGAGGAAATTGCGGGTCCCCTAACAAAGACATTTGAATCATCAATAGTCACGGGTGAGGTGCCTGAAGATAGGAGAGTGGCAAATGTTGTGCCTTTGTTTAAAAAGGGCTGCAGGGAAAAGCCTGGGAACTACAAGTCAGTGAGCCTCACATCTGTGGTGGGTAAGTTGTTGGAAGGTATTTTGAGAGACAGGATCTACAGGCATTTAGAGACACAAGGACTGATTAGGGACAGTCAGCATGGCTTTGTGAGTGGAAAATCATGTCTCACAAATTTCATTGAGTTTTTTGAAGGGGTAACCAAGATGGTAGATGAGGGCAGTGCAGTTGATGTTGTCTACATGGACTTTAGCAAGGCCTTTGACAAGGTATCTCGCGTGGTAGGTTATTGCATAAGGTTAAATCTCACAGGATCCAGGGTGAGGTATCTAAATGGATACAAAATTGGCTTGATGACAGAAGACAGAGGGTGGTTGTAGAGGGTTGTTTTTCACACTGGAGACCTGTGACCAGCGGTGTGCCTCAGCGATCAAAACTGGGTCCACTGTTATTTGTCATTTATATTAATGAT
Source organism: Mustelus asterias (assembly GCF_964213995.1). Lineage (NCBI taxonomy): Eukaryota > Metazoa > Chordata > Chondrichthyes > Carcharhiniformes > Triakidae > Mustelus > Mustelus asterias. The sequence continues at coordinate 44,958,544 of NC_135801.1, forward strand.
TTGGATGAGAATATAGGAGGCATGGTTAGTAAGTCTGCAGATGACACCAAGATTGGTGGCATAGTGGACAGTGAAGAAAGTTTATCTCCGATTGCAATGGGATCTTGATCAATTGGGCCAGTGGGCTGACAAATGGCAGATGAGTTTAATTTAGATAAATGCGAGGTGATGCATTTTGGTAGATTGAACCAGGGCAGGACTCACTCAGTTAATGGTAGGGCATTGGGGAGAGTTACAGAACAAAGAGATCCAGGGGTACAGGTTCATAGCTCCTTGAAAGTGAGTCACAGGTGGACAGAGTAGTGAAGAAGGCCTTCAGCATGCTTGGTTTCATTGGTCAGAACATTGAATACAGGAGTTGGGACGTATTGTTGAAGTTGTACAAGACATTGTTAAGGTCACACTTGGAATACTGTGTACAGTTCTGATCACCCTATTATCGAAAGGATATTATTAAACTAGAAAGAGTGCAGAAGAGGTTTACTAGGATGCTACCGGGACTTGATGGTTTAAGTTATAAGGAGAGGCTGGATAGACTGGGACTTTTCTCTCTGGAGCATAGAAGGCTGAGGGGGGATCTTATAGAGGTCTATAAAATAATGAGGGGCACAGATCAGCTAGATAGTCAATATCTTTTCCCAAAGGTAGGGGAGTCTAACACTGGAAGGCATAGGTTTAAGGTGAGAGGGGAGAGATACAAAAATGTCCAGAGGGGCAATTATTTAATGCAGAGGGTAGCGAGTGTCTTGAACAAGCTGCCAGAGGTAGTAGTAGTGGGGGGTACAATTTTATCTTTTAAAAAGCATTTAGACAGTTACATGGGTAAGATGGGTATAGAGGGATATGGGCCAAATGGGCGGCACGGTAGCACAGTGGTTAGCACTGCTGCTTCACAGCTCCAGGGTCCCGGGTTCGATTCCCGGCTCGGGTCACTGTCTGTGTGGAGTTTGCACATTCTCCTCGTGTCTGCGTGGGTTTCCTCCGGGTGCTCCGGTTTCCTCCCACATCCAAAGATGTGCGGGTTAGGTTGATTGGCCAGGTTAAAAATTGCCCCTTAGAATCCTGGGATGCGTAGGTTAGAGGGATTAGCGGGTAAATATGTGGGGGTAGGGCCTGGGTGGGATTGTGGTCGGTGCAGACTCGATGGGCCGGATGGCCTCCTTCTGCTCTGTAGGGTTTCTGTGATTTCTATGAAATGCGGGCAATTGGGATTAGCTTAGGGGTTTAAAAAAAAAAAGCGGCATGAACAAGTTGGGCCAAAGGGCCTGTTTCCATGCTGTAAACTTTTATGACTCTGAAATTACATCACACTCAGTATTACAATTGCACAATTTTCAAACGCCATTTGCCCACCCCTTGTTCACCCCAGCTGTGAGATTGTGAATTTTGAAAGTCTTTCTCACAGTCATCTGACACTCTCTTTAGACCTTCTTATCTGGTGTAATGTATATCCCATTCATTCGAGCTGTCTAGGATTTGTGGTGTGTCCTTGGTTAGTAAATATTCTATTCATTAGAACTGCCTAGAGACACTGATAAGAGTTGCTCTTCCTTTCACTTCGTAGCTGCATTGTTCCGAGGAATGTGGCTTTTTACTTGATTACGTCCCATCATTCCTTAGAGAATTGTGTCATTAGCTAAGGTGTATACTTTTAATACAGAATTTCATATGTTTTCAAAAATACATGTCTAAATTTTCTAACAGTGGTTATATGTGTCTCAATGCAAACAGTGCCTTTGTAAACTATATTCCAGGCACTTTGTGACTTTTCTATACTCTATTCACTATGATCTTATCTACCCTAATGTATTAGCCTTTTAATCCCAATTTATTCTAAACTCCCTCTTACACTACATTTGAGGTCCTAGTTTGCAACTTTCTTCCTAACTCCCTATTTTCTGCTTTTAGGACCTCATCCCTTATTTTCACCTCTGTCATTTTTACTAATGTGTACCACAACAACTGGCTGTTTCCCCTTCAGAATGTCCTGTAGCCGTTCTGAGACATCCTCAAGCCTAGCACCAGGGAGGCAACATATCAGCCCGGAGTCTCATTTGTGGAGCTGCAGCTGGAGACACTTCCTGCACACATGCTGCCCCCAGGCACTGGAAATGTTCCCAGCTTCCCAAATGGAATACAAGGAGCACACCGACCAAAACTTTAAATTGAAGGATGCTTAATATCAACTAATAGCAATTACTCTTGGGCTCTTCTCCCCTAATCCTTGTTACCACAGAATATAGCCATTACAAACTATAAAGCATAAAAAGAACTTGCAAATTATAAGCAATAAAAGTAGTAAATACTTGTCCAATCTTATCCACTACTCAGCAGTCAGCTCTCTCCTGTAACCCCCACTGCTACAGCAAGGCAGACACTCTGAAGATTTAAGTTAGAAAGCAAAAAAACCCCAAAAAAACTTCTTTCCCCTCTGTACAGAATCCCCAGTGTTACAGATTCCCGATACCCAAAATTACATTGGCTGTATCTTACTCCTCAGGCTTCAGGTGATTGACAGTTAACTGTCATTCAGTCAGCTACCTCATCAAACTTTTAACTAGACTATTGAACTTAGAAAATTTAAAGAGAAAGACTTACCAGTTCAATTCCCACTATGTTCCAAATTCCCGATACCCACCCTCTCTGGCTGTATCTCACTCAGGGTGAAGTGTCTCCCACTGCTTGTGCACAAAGCTCAATGGTCATATTGAAGACAGATGCAAAATACCTGTTTAATTCATCCGCTATAGTTGAATTTCCATTACCAATTCCCAGGTGCACTTTTGAAAGGGCAAATGCTCACTTTGTTAATTCTTTTCTTATTTAAATATCTATAGGAACACTTACTGTCCGTCTTTATATTACAAGGCCTCCATTCTCTCGTACTCTAGCTTTTCCCTCCTTATCAATCTTTGTTTCATTCTTTGACCTTCTTTATATTCTGCCCAATCTCCTGACCGGCAACGCATCTTTGTGCAAACATATGCTTCTTCATTAAGTTAAATATTGTCTTTAACGTCTTTAGTTAACCACAGGTGATGGGTCCTCCCCTTGGAACATTTCTTCCTCATTGGTGTGTGTTGATTTTGTGTATTCTGAAATATCACTTTAAGATAATGAACGGCTTAGATAGGATGGACGTAGGGAAGTTGTTTCCATTAACAGGGGAGACTAGGACGCGGGGGCACAGCCTTAGAATAAAAGGGAGTCACTTTAGAACAGAGATGAGGAGAAATTTCTTCAGCCAGAGAGTGGTGGGTCTGTGGAATTCATTGCCACAGAGGGCTGTGGAGGCCGAGACGTTGAGCGTCTTCAAGACAGAAATTGATAAATTCTTGATTTCTCGAGGAATTAAGGGCTATGGGGAGAGAGCGGGTAAATGGAGTTGAAATCACCCATGATTGAATGGTGGAGTGGACTCGATGGGCCGAATGGCCTTACTTCCGCTCCTATGTCTTATGGTCTTAAATGTCTGATACTGAACATCTGTTGATCTGTCCCTTAAGCATATTTGCCAGTTTACTTCAACTAGCTCCATTTTCATGCCCTCATAATTGCTCTTATTTAAGTTTTAAAAACTCCCTCAATTAAAATTCAATTATGTTATAATCGTGCTATCTAGGGGTCCCTCCACTCTAAGGTTATCAATTAATCCTATCTCATTGCACAATATCAGGTCCAGTATAGCTTGCTCTCCAGAACATGCTGTTCAAAGAGACTAACCCAAAAAAATTCTACGTACTCCTCATCTATGCTATCTTTGCCCGTCTGATTTTTTCCAATGCACATGTAGATTAAAATCTCCCGTGATTATCATTGTATTTTTCCAACAAGCTCCCAGTATCTCATTTTTTTAATACTCTCTTCGACTATATAGTTACAATTAAGGGGCCTATACGCCATTCCCACAAGTGACTTCTTGCTTTATCAATTTTTATCTCAATACCAAACTGCTTCCACATCCTAGTTTCCTGAACTCAGGTCATCCCTCTCTAACGTGCTAATACAATCATTAGTAATTAAGCCACCCTTCCTCCTATCCATGAACCTGGGAACCTTCGCACTGTTCTATTGGCAGAGACTAACTGAAATAAGAGCCAGCCTGCATGAGACTAGACCCTTTGTTGAATATGAAACCAGATAGCAGCATGGTTCAGCTACACACAACAATCAGGCAAATGAAGAGGCAACACAGTGTTTGCATGCTGTTTGCCTCAAATGGGTTGTGCATGGGAATATTGCTAAAGGCATCTGTCATAACCATCATAGATGCAAATCAATTGTTAGCTATTTGCCTTCAATCCCATCTCTGCTGGGATTGGGCCATCGAGCACCCAAAGCTCTGATGGGCTCCTTTGTTTAACCATTTGAATAAAGACATGGCAAAGTTTTGTTGGATTTTCCTCTCAGCAGGAAGATACTGTGATTATTCTACGCCTGTCCCTCAGGGCACTGCAGGATTTGAGTGGAATGGGAGAAATGAATCTCAATCGCAATGTCACATTGCCTCCTAGTGCAGCAAATCGAGTTGACAGGATGGTGAGTGCTCACAACAAACGAGCCCATTTTAAAAATTTCATGCATTTTAAATATGTAGGAATGAAAAGTTGACAAATTTAAATGAAGTTCATGTTCCTCTACATTATTGGAGAAGTTCAAGAGGGCATTCCCATAAGGTTATCAAACTTATCAATTGTGTTATAGAAACTAGAAGCAGGAATAAGCCATTTGGCCCTTCGAGCCTGCTCCGTCATTCATTTTTGTATCATGTCATACCATTGAATTCAATATCCTGATCCCCCTTCCCCCGTATCCCTTGATCCCTTTAGCCCCTAAAAGCTATATCTAATATCTTCTTGAAATCAGATTTATTTAATTATGCACCTCAGAGTGTAACAAGGTTGCACACTACCAATACGTATAATCCTGCGCAGGCCGAGATGGGCCCCTCTCCCCCCAGCAGGCTGAACCAACTCCCTTCGCCCCAAACACACGGTAATCAGCCTCTTTCCACCCCCCTCCCCCCCCACACACACATTGTAACAGCCCGTCTCCCCACACACTGTCACAGTCCCTCTTCCCCCACACACATGCTGTGAGAGCCCCTCTCACCCCAAACGCTGCATTCAGCTCTTCCCCCAACACACTGTAAACAGCCCACCCACCCCACCCCCCCCCCCAACCACTATTTATATAAATATAGGTGCTTTAATAAAAAAACACTTTTACCAATCACTTCAGTGAAAATGTTCTTCCACTCATAAAAATTGAATAGTCCATCATTATTCTGAGAGTATAATAAATAATAAAGGCAGCAATTTGAACACAGCTCTGTTGAATTCCGATTTGCCGAAAACCAAAATCAGGAAACAAGGTGTCTTGCAGGAACTGCAAGGTAATGGAGCTGGGAAGTGATGGGAAAGATGCAAAGGGCAGGAGTTTGGGTGGTATACGATCTGCAAATGTTGGGAGTGGGGTTTGGTTGAAGGGACTGCAATGTAAGAGGAGGAGTTGAAGGAATGAGACATGATGGGCATTATTAGGGGGGAGAAAGGATAAGAGGGACTACTCCTGCGCTAATTTGGGGAGGGTTGGAGAGAAGGGTTAGTGGTAGATGCCAAACTACTTATTCATGCATATGGTGGTAATTGCTTGGATTTTTGCAACAGCAACATGGTTCAAAGTCCATACAAATACTGAAGCCCATCATAATTTTAACTCCGTCAATGCAACAATGTATTGTTAATTCTGAGATATACAGATCTTAGCTTTAAATATCATAGAACATGGAACATTACAGCGCAGTACAGGCCCTTCGGCCTTCGATGTTGCGCCGACCTGTGAAACGAACCTAAAGCCCATCTAACCTACACTTTTCCAATATCATAGAAACATAGAAAATTACAGCACAAAACAGGCCCTTCGGCCCCACAAGTTGTGCCGAACATATCCCTACCTTTTAGGCCTACCTATAACCCTCCATCCTATTAAGTCCCATGTACTCATCCAGGAGTCGCTTAAAAGACCCTATTGAGTTTGCCTCCACCACCACTGACGGCAGCCGATTCCACTCGCCCACCACCCTCTGAGTGAAAAACTTCCCCCAACACCCCAGCACCTTAAACCTGTGTCCTCTCATAGCAGCCATTTCCACCCTAGGAAAAAGCCTCAGAGTACACCCCATCTATGCCTCTTAACATCTTATATACCTCTATTAGGTCTCCTCTCATCCTACGTCTCTCCAAAGGAGAAAAGACCGAGCTCCCTCAGCCTATCCTCATAAGGCATGCCAGGCAACATCCTTGTAAATAGCCTCTGCACCCTTTCAATCTTTTCCACATCCTTCCTGTAATGAGGCGACCAGAACTGAACACAGTACTCCAAGTGGGGTCTGACGAGGGTCTTATATAGCTGCATCATTATCCCTGGACTCCTAAACTCATTCCCTCGATTGATAAAGGCCAGCACACCATACGCCTTCTTAACCACCTCCTCCACCTGCAGGGCCGATTTTAGAGTCCTATGGACCCGGACCCCAAGGTCCTTCTCATCCTCTACAGTATTAAGAGGCTTTCCCTTTATATTGTACTCCTTCATCCCATTTGACCTGCCAAAATGGACCACTATGCATTTATCTGGGTTGAAGTCCATCTGCCACTTCTCCGCCCAGTCTTGCATCCGAACTATGTCCCTCTGTAACTTCTGACATCCCTCCAGACTATCCACAACCACCAACCTTCGTGTCGTCGGCAAACTTACCAACCCATCCCTCCACTTCCTCATCCAGGTCATTTATGAAAATGACAAACAGCAAGGGTCCCAGAACAGATCCCTGGGGCACACCACTGGTGACCGACCTCCATTTAGAAAAAGACCCATCTATACACACTCTCTGCCTCCTTTGGGCAATCATGATGTGGAGACTTGATTAGTTGTAAGTATTCGCATTCCAACCGTTATTCATGTAAATTAAGTCTGTGCCTTTATATGCTCTGTTTGTGAACAGAATTCCCACTCACCTGAAGAAGGGGCTTGCAGCTCCGAAAGCTTGTGTGGCTTTTGCTACCAAATAAACCTGTTGGACCTTAACCTGGTGTTGTTAAACTTCTTGCTGTCCTTTGAGCAAGCCAGTTCTGGATCCACAGGGCAGCAGCCCCTTGGATCCCATGCCCTCTCACTTTTTCTAGAAGCCTTGCATGGGGGACCTTATCGAACGCCTTGCTAAAATCCATATAAAACCACATCGTCAATGTGTTTAGTCACATTTTCGAAGAACTCCACCTGGCTTCTAAGGCACGATTTGCCTTTGACAAAGCTATGCTGAGTATTCTTGAGCATACTAAACCTCTCTAAATGCTCATAAATATTGTCCCTCAGGATCTTCTCCATCAGCTTAACAACCACTGAGGTTAGACTCACCGGTCGGTAATTTCCTGGGCTATTCCTATTCCCCTTCTTGAAAATAGGAACCACATCCGCAATCCTCCAATCCTCCGGCACCTCTCCCGTCTCCATCGACAACGCAAAGATCATCACCAGAGGCTCTGCAATCTCTCCCCTCGCCTCCCACAGTAACCTGGGGTACATCCCATCCGAACCCGGCGACTTATCTATCTTGATGCCATTCAAAGATTCCAGCACAACCTCTTTGTTAAAGTCCACATACTCAACCTTTTCAGTCCACTGCAAGCCCACAGTACATCCACCCATGTCCTTCTCCTCTGTGGAAACCGAGGCAAAATACTCATTAAGCACCTCTGCCATTTCTACTGGTTCCGTACTGATTTTCCCACCTTCACCTTTTATAGGCCCTATTCCTTCACCTCTCATCCTTTTACTCTTCACATATTTATAGAACGCCTTAGGGTTTTCCTTAATTCTACTTGCCAAGGCCTTCTCGTGACCCCTTCTGGCTCTCCTAATTTCCTTCTTTAGTCCCTTCCTACAAGCCGTATACTCATCAAGATCCCTATCTTCGCCAAGCTCTCTGAACCTTTTGTACACTTTCCTTTTCTTCTCAACTAGGTCCCGCACAGCTTTCGTGCACCACGGTTCCTTTAACCTACCAACTCCTCCCTGTCTGCTCGGAACATTGTCCTGTAGAACCCTAGACAGACATTCCTTGAAAAACTGCCACCTCTCTTCAGTAGACTTCCGAGAATACCTCCTTCCAATTTACTCCACTAATTTGCTGCCTTATGTCTTCATATTTCCCCATACTCCAAATAAACGCTTTCCTAGCTTGCCTGATCCTCTCTTTTTCCAATGCAAGCATAAAGGAGATAGAGTTATGATCGCTAGCCCCAAAATGCTCTCCCACTGAGAGATCTGACACCTGTCCAGGCTCATTGGTCAGTATCAGATCAAGTACAGCCTCTCCTCTTGTAGGTTTGTCCACATGCTGTGTCAGGAAACCCTCCTGAACACACTTAACGAACTCCTCCCCATCCAATCCCCTTACCCTAGGGATATTCCAATCTATGTTTGGGAAATTAAAGTCTCCCATCACAACTCCCATCATCCATATGTTTATCCAATGACAATTTAAATGCCCTTAATGTTCACAAGTCCACTACTGTTGCACGCAGGGCATTCCACGCCCTTACTACTCTCTGAGTAAAGAACCTACCTCTGACATCTGTCCTATATCTATCACCGCTCAATTTAAAGCTATGTCCCCTCATGCGAGCCATCACCATCTAAGGAAAAAGGCTCTCACTGTCCACCCTATCTAATCCTCTATTAGATCTTGTATGCCTCTATTAAGTCACCTCTTAACCTTCTTCTCTCCAACGTAAACAGCCTCAGGTCCCTCAGCCTTTCCTCATAAGTCCTTCCCACCATACCAGGCAACATCCTGGCAAATCTCCTCTGCACCCTTTTCAATGCTTCCACATCCTTCCTATAATGCGGCGACCAGAACTGTTCGCAATACTCCAAGTGCAGCCGCACCCGAGTTTTGTACAGCTGCAACAAGACATCATGGCTCCGAAACTCAATCCCTCTACCAATAAAAGCTAACACACCGTACGCCTTCTTAACAACCCTATCAACCGGGATGCCAACTTTCAGGGATCTATGCACATGGACACCCAGATCTCTCTGCTCATCCATATGACCAAGTATCTTACCATTAGCCCAGTACTCTGTATTCCTGTTACTCCTTCCAAAGTGAATCACCTCACACTTTTCCACATTAAACTCCATTTGCCACCTCTCAGCCCAGCTCTGCAGCTTCTCTATGTCCCTCTGTAACCTACAACATCCTTCCGCACTGTCCACAACTCCACTGACTTTAGTGTCATCCGCAAATTTACTAACCCATTCAGGTCATTTCTAAAAATGACAAACAGCAATGGCCCCAAAACAGATCCTTGTGGTACACCACTAGTAACTGAACTCCAGGATGAACATTTCCCATCAACCACCACCCTCTGTCTTCTTACAGCTAACCAATTTCTGATCCAAACCGCTAAATCACCCTCAATCCCATGCCTCCATATTTTCTGCAATAGCCTACCGTGGGGAACCTTATCAAACGCCTTACTGAAATCCATATAAACCACATCAACTGCTTTACCCTCATCCACCTCTTTGGTCACCTTCTCAAAGAACTCAATAAGGTTTGTGAGGCACGACCTACCCTTCACAAAACCGTATTGACTATCCCTAATCAAATTGTTCCTTTCTAGGTGATTATAAATCCTATCTCTTATAATCCTTTCCAAAACTTTGCCCACAACAGAAGTAAGGCTCACTGGTCTATAATTACCAGGGTTGTCTCTACTCCCCTTCTTGAACAAGGGGACAACATTTGCTATCCTCCAGTCTTCTGGCACTATTCCTGTAGACAATGACGACATAAAGATCAAAGCCAAAGGCTCTGCAATCTCCTCCCTAGCTTCCCAGAGAATCCTCGGATAAATCCCATCCGGCCCAGGGGACTTAGCAATTCTGGAAAGTGTGAAAATAGATAACACCTCCTCCTTCTGAACCTCAATCCCGTCCAGTCTAATAGCCTGTATCTCAGTATTCTCCTCAACAACATTGTCTTTTTCCTGTGTGAATACGGACGAAAAATATTCATTTAGCGCCTCTCCTATCTCTTCGGACTCCACGCACAACTTCCCACTACTATCAGGCAGCTCATAAGCCATTGGCTATTCATGTCTGGGGGAGGTGTCTGAACAAAATGGGAAAATGTGAATATATATATATTTTTTAATTATTTCATAAGGTACAAGTGTCACTGGCTGGGCCAGCTTTTAATATCCATCCCTAATTGCCCTTGAACTGAGTGGCTTGCTAGGCCATTTCTGAGAGCAACCACATTGTTGCGGCTCTGGAGTCGCATGTAGGCCAGGTACGGACAGCACATTTCCTTCCCTAAAGGACATTGGTGAACCAGGTGGGTTTTTACAACAATTGACAATAGTTTCATGGTCATCAGTAGATTTCTAATTCCAGATTTATAAATCAAATTCAAATTCTAATATGCCATTCAAATCCAAGTCCCCTAGATCTCCAGATTATTAGTCCAGATACATTGCCATTCGGCCATTACCTCCCCCAGTACAACAGCGGATTTCGCTGCAAGAACACATACAGTCAAAAGGAGCTGAAGCAGTCTAAATATCCACTGAAACGTCATCTGCAAACTGGTGCCTACTCAAGAGCTGGACCTCTCCACTAGGTGTGAACTGGTTTCCAAACCAGCCCAATCAATCTGCAAGTCTTTCGGTCGCCCCCCACTACAGCTTCCAAACATGACTGAAACTGTGCATAATTTCACAAAAGTAACTTTCAGATACTCTAATGCATCAGATTCACAACCCTCATTTTGTCACAAAGGGTGGAATTTTCCATTGTGGAGATTAGGTCCGGTGATGATAGTTAATGTGAGGGCTGCTGGGCAGCGGAGGTGGGTGATGTTGTGCCTGCCGCACAGTCTGTTTTAACCCTTATACGGTGGACAAAGAACTGCGAGTAGACTTCTTGTTAGTACAACAATATTTATTTAAATACACAATCAATAATCACCCACCCCACCAACAATAAGTTATCTTACGGAAATACTGAAGTTCAAATCCGATACTGGACCTTGACTTGACTTAACTTTGCGTGACTGGCAAGTACCCAGGCAGATATTGGCCTTTATCTGTGCGTTGGTCTCGGTAGTCCTCTGTGTAGTCTGGTCCTTTGGTCTGGTCTGGCACTCTGGCTCTCGTCTTCCTTCCTTCTCGGGTGTGGTGGCTCTCCTCGTGCTGGTCATTGCTGGTGATGGTCACCATTGTTGTAGCTCGTTCGTGGGGTCAGAGAGAGCTCAAAATTCTTGGTTGCGCAGCACCCTTCATACCCCATTGGTTTTCGCGCCAATCAATCGATCAGAACTTGATCACCCGGATCGATAAAGTCCAATCGGGTGCTGCCACACCAACCTCGGCCATGTCTGTAGATGCTGGAGGCACGTAGGACACACACCTCCCTCTCAAATAAGGGGTTATGGCGCCCCAATGTCTGGTAAACAACCCAGTTTGACCAGAAAGTCCCCTTTGTCCTGGAGATGGCCCATATCCTGTGTATTCAGTCGTCTGAGTTGCAGCCTGTTTATCTCTGTCTTTTAGGCTGCAGCCTGCTGTTTTAGTTCTTGCCCAATTATCCCAGAGTGCTTCATAAATCGCCATTTTAGGTAGCCCGTTTGGCCACAGTGAACATGCAACATCTTCCACTTCTTGAGTTAATTAATTATGTGCCCACGAGGAGTTTAGTGAATTTTGTGGCGGGGCAGGCAGGAAGTCCTTATGGGGTTGAATGTCCTAGCGCCATATTTGAACCTCCAGCACTTTGGTCATCTCTAGATGGTGATAGGCCCATGGTCAGGCCAATGCTTGCCATTGCAGTTGTTCGTGTTCACCAGCATCCTGACGTTCAAGAGTACTGCTGTCTCTTGTGTTTCTGCCTTTCTTCCTCATGGCTCTGAGCCAACCAGTCATGAGCCTCCTTCTCCGATCTGGATGAATGCCAGGGTTGTTTGCAGCCTACATTATCGACATCTCATTGGATGTGTGAATGAATTGAAGTGATACATTTCTTGATCAGGCCACAATGCTAAACCCTTCATCTGGCCACTGTGTAGACATAACATCCCCACCCCACCACTTCCATGTAAAAGGGCATCCTGGAGGATCAGGGGTAAGTGTCCTCCCATTTATACATGAAAACATGTGGCGATATTGCTCTTTGACTGGGGTGATGAGCACCATCATAGAATCATAGAAACCCTACAGTGCAGAAGGAGGCCATTTGGCCCATCGAGTCTGCACCGACCACAATCCCACCCAGGCCCTACCCCCACATATTTACCCGCTAATCCCTCTACCCTACGCATCCCAGGACTCTAAGGGGCAATTTTTAACCTGGCCAATCAACCTAACCCGCACATCTTTGGACCATGTGCAAGAGGCCCCACTCAGACATTTTTCTGCTGGTCTGCACTACTGTTGAGACTGTATACCATTGTCTTGGCAATTTATAAAGACTAATTGCATGAGCCCTTGTCAACCATGATCATTAACCGGGAGGGTGGAGATTTGGAGATGAGAGTTGGCTACCCTCCACCAGCCATGTCACACTGCAGCCACTAGAAAATGGTACAGAATAAATGCAGCCCCGCACCTTGCTGGGATCTTAATGTTATAAAACCCATGAGTTGGGAACTAACCTGCTAGAATGCAGACTTCACCATAAAGAAGAGAGCACAACTGAGCAGCTTTGAAATCAAGTCTTATAATTATTAGAATGTCCCTTTAGTTGTTCATTTGGGTTGACTTTGCCCACATAAAACAATCCTTCTCCCACCTCACTTACTTACTAATTGTATGGTCAATGTGAGTTTGCAAAAATTGTGCACATCACCTTTCAAACTCGCTCTACCACCCTGTATATTCCTTGTCACCCACTAACTTCCTTCTATTCTTCTTCTCCCTGCCATCCTCAGAGCTAACATCCATTACCTGTCCCCATGCCCACCCTACCTCCTTCCTGCTGTCTAAGTCACCTGTTTTGTCCCCCTCCCTGATCCCCCCGGTAAGACCTTCATCTGTCCCCCACTGCATCCCACTCCCACCTCTGACTGTAACTGTCCCCTCTTATCACCAGTACCCTGAGTTCTCCCCACAAGACCCCATCGTCAGCACCACTGACCTCGCTCTCTAAAACAGTCCTCTCTTCCCAGGAAATTTCCCACCCCACTTCCCAGGAAACTCTCATAAGAACTAGGAGCAGGAGTAGGCCATTTGACCCTTCGAGCCTACTCCGCCATTCAATAAGGTTATGGCTGATCTTTGCATGGACTCAGCTCCAGTTACCCGCCTGCTTAGCATAACCCTTAATTCCTTTACTGTTCAAAGTCCCTATCCTTCCCTGGTAAAGCATGCCTGTGCTGTCCAAACTTCAAACCTGACCTTGTCATTTCTTCAAAAAGCATGTATCATTCACAACAGGCTTCAAATAGGAGCATGGTTCAGTTAATTATTAATATTAAAGTATTAGTGCTTTTAGAGGCTCTCTTTTGTATGATGCATTTACCCAAAACCACATTTCTAAAGCCCAGAATGTCAAATAAGCCCCTGTGGTGAACTGATTTCCAAAGCAGCCATTTCACCCAGAGTTAAAAGGAAAAAGAATGACTGCTATATTGTAAAGGACAGTTGTTGAAAGATTTGGTGACAATTCATCAATAATTTAACACCTAGTTCAACGCTCACACCATAAAATGGCTTTTGTTACTCTAATTATATACAGCACATTTCCATTTGATAGTGTAATATTTTATAGTTGCAATGCTTATTACAAAACTATTTCATATTAAAAATAACAAGGCCACACCTTGAGTATTGTGTGCAGTTTTGATCTCCTAGTCTGAGGAAGGACATTCTTGCCCCCCAAGAGGGGAGTCCAGCGAAGGTTCACCAGACTGATTCCTGAAATGGCACGACTGACATATGAAGTGAGACTGGATCGACTGGGCTTGTGCTAATTGGAATTTAGAAGAATGAGAGGGGCTCTCATAGAAACATATAAAATCCTAATAGGACTGGACAGGCTAGATGTTGGGAAGAATATTCCTAATGTTGGGAAAGTGCAGAACCAGGGGTCACAGTCTAAGAATAAGGGGTTGATAAGTTATAAGAATTTAAGAACTTATAAGAATAAGTTCACCGCCATTCAGGACTGAGTTGAGGAAGAACTTCTTCACTCAGAATTGTGAACCTGTGGAATTGTCTACCACAGAAAGCTGTTGGGGCCAGTTCATTAGGTATGTTCAAGAAGGAGCTGGACATGGCTCTTGTGGCTAAAGGGATCAAGGGGTATGGAGAGAAAGCGGGAGTGGGATACTGAAAATGCATGATCAGCCATGATCATATAGAATGGTGGTGCAGGTTCAAAGGGCCGAGTGGCCTACTCCTGCACCTATTTTCCATGTTCTATGTAGCCCCTTCTAAATTTAAACTAAATGTAATCTAATGCCTATTATGTTAATTATTTCAAATTTTACGATTTATACATTATCTTTGTTTATGGATTCACAGAGAGATGGAGTTCACTGTTCATCTGCAGGTGTGTTTCAGGACTCAAATTATCATATTTAGGCCAGTATTCTCTGATCTCACCTGCCCGCCACTGCTGCCATATCTCCATTCACTGCAGCAGGATCAGAGAATCCCAGTCACTGGCGAGGTCAGAGAATTCCAGCCTTATTTATTTTTTGAGAAAATTCAATTCTACTCCCCATTCCTTGCTCCATGCCAAGTTCCTCTGGCTTTTTTGTGGATCAGGAATGCACAGTGTGCAAAATGCACACCCAATCCCAATGATCTGGGGTTTCCAGGATTTTCTCCTGCACACCATTTTCATCTGCTGGTGCGGAGTTGTGGAAGCCTGTGAAAAGCCTGTCAGTTTTGAGGTTCATGAAGTAAATGGAAAGTTGTTTGGAAAGGGACATGAAAGACATAATTATCACCACATGGCAACTACTAGAGAAATGCAGGGAACACCATCAACTCTTGCACAAGGCCTGCTTTGATCTCACAATTGCCTTTGACACTGTCAATAGCGAGGGATTATGGAGTACCCCCCTTAATTTCAACTGCCCCCAAAAGTTTGTCATCATCTTCTGCCAGCTCCATGATGACATGAAAGCCGTGGCACTGACCAACAGAACCACCACAGACACAATTCGGATTCTCAAGGGGTCAAGCAAGACTGTGTCATCACACCATTACTCTTCTCAATCTCCTTTCTGCAATGCTCCACCTCACCTTCAGCAAGCTCCCTGCTAGAGTGGAGCCAAATTAAAAAACAAACAGAAATCTGTTCAATCTCTGCCACTTGAAGGCTAGATCCAACATTGTGCCACTCGGAAGCTGATCTCCAAGCTATCATCAACACCTTCACTAAGGCATAGGAGAGCACAGGTCTTTCACTAAAAATTTGACAGACTAAGGTCTTCCATCAACGTGCCCCCGCCAAACAGTACTGCCCCCGATCATCCATGATCCAAAAATCCATGATGAGGCCTTGGATAATGTGGACCATTTTCCATATCTTGGGCATCTACTGTCAACAATGGCCACAGTAAGAAGTCTCACAACACCAGGTTAAAGTCCAACAGGTTTATTTGGTAGCACAAACTTTCGGAGCATTGCTCCTTCTTCAGGTGAGTGAAGAGTTGTGTTGACAAACAGGGCATACATAGACACAGACTCAATTTACAAGGTACTGACTGGAATGTGAGTCTTTAGAGGTAATCAAATCTTTACAGGTGCAGACAATGTGAGTGGAGAGAGGGTTAAGCACAGGTCAAAGAGGTATGAATTGTCTCAAGCCAGGACAATTAGTGAGCTTTTGCAAGCCCAGGCAAGTTGTGGGGGTTACAGATAGTGTGACATGAACCCAAGATCCCAGTTGAGGCCGTCCTCATGTGTGCGGAACGTCTGCACAGCGATTCTACATTGTCGTGTGTCGTGAAGGCCGCCTTGGAGAATGCTTACCCGAAGATCAGAGGCTGAATGCCCTTGACTGCTGAAGTGTTCCCTGACAGGAAGGGAACACTCCTGCCTGGTGATTGTCGAGCGATGTTCATTCATCTGTTGTCATAGCGTCTGCATGTTCTCGCCAATGTACCATGCCTCAGGACATCCTTTCCTGCAGCGTATCAAGTAGACAACGTTGGCTGAGTCGCAAGAGTATGTACTGTGTACCTGGTGAGTGGTGTGCTCACGTGTGATATTGGTATCCGTGTCGATGATCCGGCACATCTTGCAGAGGTTGCTGTGGCAGGCTTGTGTGGTGTTGTGGTCACTGTTCTCCTGAAGGCTGGGTAGTTTGCTGCGGACAATGGTCTGTTTGAGATTGTGCGGTTGTTTGAAGGCAACAAGTGGGGGTGTGGGGATGGCTTTGGCGAGATGTTCCTCTTCATCGATGACATGTTGAAGGCTCCAAAGAGGATGTCATAGCTTCTCTGCTCCGAGAATGGCTACTCCAGGATAGCAGATACACACCCTGCATGGTGTGGTGTCTGGTAATGAGAAGCTGAACATGGAGTGAAAGGAAATCTTTTCTATTAACAAAGGCCCCTAGCCATCTCATTGGAGATTTGATGGCCACATGCATGCAGTCAAAGACCACTTGTATTTTGGGGAATAGAACATAGAACATAGAACATTACAGCACAGAACAGGCCCTTCGGCCCACGATGTTGTGCCGACCTTCATCTGAAACCAAGATCAAGCTATCCCACTCCCTACCATCCTGGTGTGCTCCATGTGCCTATCCAATAACCACTTAAATGTTCCTCAAGTGTCTGACTCCACTATCACTGCAGGCAGTCCATTCCACACCCCAACCACTCTCTGCGTGAAGAACCTACCTCTGATATCCTTCCTATATCTCCCACCATGAACCCTATAGTTATGCCCCCTTGTAATAGCTCCATCCACCCGAGGAAATAGTCTTTGAACGTTCACTCGATCTATCCCCTTCATCATTTTATAAACCTCTATTAAGTCTCCCCTCAATCTCCTCCGCTCCAGAGAGAACAGCCCCAGCTCCCTCAACCTTTCCTCATAAGACCGACACTCCAAACCAGGCAGCATCCTGGTAAATCTCCTCTGCACTCTTTCCAGCGCTTCCACATCCTTCTTATAGTGAGGTGACCAGAACTGCACGCAATATTCCAAATGCGGTCTCACCAAGGTCCTGTACAGTTGCAGCATAACCCCACGGCTCTTAAACTCCAACCCCCTGTTAATAAAAGCTAACACACTATATGCCTTCTTCACAGCTCTATCCACTTGAGTGGCAACCTTTAGAGATCTGTGGATATGGACCCCAAGATCTCTCTGTTCCTCCACAGTCTTCAGAACCCTACCTTTGACCCTGTAATCCACATTTAAATTAGCCCTACCAAAATGAATCACCTCACATTTATCAGGGTTAAACTCCATTTGCCATTTTTCAGCCCAGCTTTGCATCCTATCTATGTCTCTTTGCAGCCTACAACAGCCCTCCACCTCATCCACTACTCCACCAGTCTTGGTGTCATCAGCAAATTTACTGATCCACCCTTCAGCCCCCTCCTCTAAGTCATTAATAAAAATCACAAAGAGCAGAGGACCAAGCACCGATCCCTGCGGCACTCCGCTAGCAACCTGCCTCCAGTCCGAAAATTTTCCATCCACCACCACCCTCTGTCTTCGATCAGATAGCCAGTTACCTATCCAATCGGCCAACTTTCCCTCTATCCCACACCTCCTCACTTTCATCATAAGCCGACCATGGGGGATAGAGCTATGATTCTTAAGCCTCTGGCTCTCTTGGCCTAGCTAGCGTTATCTGCACTGAATATAATGAATTATTTGGCTCACCTGAACACTGCAACTGTCACTACCTTGATGCATGGTGCATGGCTGGTTATGAGAAGCCACAAAGATTGATGCCTGGAATGTCCCTGATGCAAAAATTCGAAGGCCACTGTTAGCTTCAAAGTGAACAACACAATTGGAACTTGTTGAAGGTAAAAACACCTCTGCGACTAGTCGTGAGTCAAAGTACAGCATGGTTTATTTTCACAAGCCTGTGGGAGAGTTCCGATTCCTAACACGGTCTCAGGCCTCTCCCCGAATATAAGTTGAGCAAATATTTATACATATATTTTCGCCCCTGATCACGTACGCAGTTTCCCACGATTATTGCTGCCTTGGCAATTCCGTCCCTCGCGTAGTCCGTGTAATCGTAGTCATCCCAAGGCTCCGACTGTCTCTGTTCTATTTCTCTAGGTGACACACATCTGTGGGTTGCTTAGATTATACGTTTGCACAAACAAGTTAACTGATGTACAGGGGCCTATATAACACTTTATATCGGTGAGGATGAATAGTATATAATGAATATATATGAATCTATACGATCACAGAAGGCATACATGTCAGCTCCATCGTGTTAAACAAAGGTACATAATATAAAAAGAACATAAAATGGAGTCTAACTTAGCTTATACGAGCTGGGTTTGCCACATTCCTGAATACGATTAGCTGGAGACAGCAGGGATAGCTGTCTCTCTGATCTGGTTTGGATACATGTAAACAGGCTTTATAGACATGAAGGCACCGAGCTCTAGCGAAAACATGAGCCCTAGAGTGCTTCTCACAACATCTCTAAGTATCACAGAGTTCACTTTAAGTATTACAGAGTTTGGGTCTCAATGCTCAAGTGTTACAAGGTTCATTAACCCATTCCCGTCTTCAGAACTAAACTCCCCAGCCAGCATGTCACAGAGGGATGTCATTGCCTCCCTGGAGAGGCGCAGTATTCAAAGACACTGATACTCTGATTTCAGCTGCTAATTATTCTTTGCATGTACACTCTATGGGCAGGGTATTGTCTTCTCCTACCTCCACCTGCCTGTTGTAGCTGTCTCCGCTCTGCAGGCCCCTGCACAGCACGATGTTCCTCACCTGTGTGAGCCATAGGATAGCTGTCTCTAGACAGCTGCCCTCCTCTGCCTGCTTCTCCTTATGTCCTCACTGGAGGGGTAGCAAATAGAGTGTCATGCTGCTAGAGGTAGATTTGGGTGATAAAAAAACTAGACAACATACACTGATTGTATAGAAACAGGCCATTCAGCTCAGTGTACTTTATATAATTCTATGCGTTTGAAAGTTTCGCTAACTGGGAGTAAGACAGTTATGAGAGAGGACACAACATTTGTTTGATGGTGATTGAAGTCACTCTTAGGGATTTAAGAGATTAATCTCTACCAGATCAGGGCTGGAATGACAGGTTGGGTGAAACCAGATTGCTCTCACGCATGTTGGGAATCCCCAGTTTTTGGCCGACGTCCCATTCACTGGGGCACTGGGATTCCCGCCGGCATTCTGAAGAGCTCAGTGAATCTGGTCTTTTGTATATTGAAATTGAATGTGGTGGTGACGGGGTATTGTTGCTGGACTGGTATTCCAGAGACCCAAGGTAATGCTCTGGGGACTTAGGTTCGAATCCCACCATGACAGATGGTGGGATTTGAATTTAATGGAACCCTTTGATCTCTAACAAATTCAACATGCATTGCCGTGAAAAAGACCTCCATTGACAGGATTTCTATCATCCTCCATCCACTTGCATTTATTTTCATTTCCCACCATGGTTGAATGCACCTCAAGTACCCCATTGTACCAGGGTCCAGCACATCATGTCCCCGCTTGTGGGTAGGAATTGTAAAGCCCACCTGGTGCCATTCCTGCTGGCAGGATGGGTGAATGGCAGGAGGCTGGTGAAACCCGCTAATCACATCCAAATTAGCAGGTTTGCATAATTATCGGGTGACCACCCCCTCTGGGCAGGAATCAGATCAGGGCTGGTGAGGCAGGTTGAGTGAATCCCTATAGGCCTCACGTACATTGCGAATCCCAATTTTTGGCTGACGTCCCATTCACTGGGACATTGGGATTCCCGTTGGCCATCTGAAGAGGTCAGAGAATCTGGTTTATTATATATTGAAAATTGAAGATGGTGGCAAAGGGGTATTGTTGCTGGACTGGTATTCCAGAGACCCAAGGTAATGCTCTGGGGACCTGGGTTTGAATCCCAGCACCACACATGGTGGGATTTGAATTCAATTGGGTGACATGTTGGCACAATGGTTAACACGACTGCCACAGCATCAGGGACCCAGGGTGACAGTCTGTGTGGAATTTGCACACACTTCCTCTGTCTGCGTGGGTTTTCTCCGGGTATTCCAATTTCCTCTCGTAGTCCAAAGTTAGAAATCATAGAAACCCTACAGTGCAGAAGGAGGCCATTCGGCCCATCGAGTCTGCACCGACCACAATCCCACCCAGGCCCTACGCCCATATCCCTACATATTTACCCGCTAATCCCTCTAACCTACACATCTCAGGACACCAAGGGGCAATTTTAGCATGGCCAATCAACCTAACCCGCGCATCTTTGGACTGTGGGAGGAAACCGGAGCACCCGGAGGAAACCCACGCAGACACGAGGAGAATGTGCAAACTCCACACAGACAGTGACCCAAGCCGGGAATCGAACCCAGGTCCCTGGAGCTGTGAAGCAGCAGTGCTAACCACTGTGCTACCGTGCCGCCCAAGTTGTGCAGGTTAGGTGGATTGGCCATGCTAAATTGCCCTTAGTGTCAGAGAGATTAGCAGGGTAAATACATGAGGTTAAGGGTATAGAGTCATAGAGGTTTACAGCATGGAAACAGGCCCTTCGGCCCAACTTGTCCATGCCACCCCTTTTTTTAACCCTTAAGTTACTCCCAAGTGGCCACGTTTGGCCCATATCCCTCTACAGCCACCTTACCCATGTAACTGTCTAAATGCTTTTTAAAAGACAAAATTGTACCCGCCTCTACTGTTACCTCTGGCAGCTTGTTCCAGACACTCACCACCCTCTGTAAAAAAAATTGCCCCTTTTGTATCTCTCCCCTCTCACCTTCAACCTATATGGAATTTGCACACACTTCCTCTGTCTGCGTGGGTTTTCTCCGGGTATTCCAATTTCCTTTAGCTTTAGACTCCCCTACCTTTGGGAAAAGATATTGACTATCTAGCTGACCTATGCCCCTCATTATTTTATAGACCTCTATAAGGTCACCCCTAAGCCTCCCATGCTCTAGAGAAAAAAATCCCAGTCTATCCAGCCTCTCCTTATAACTCAAACCATCAAGTCCCGGTAACATCCTGATAAATCTTTTCTCCACTCTTTTTAGTTTAATAATATCCTTTCTATAATAGGGTGACCAGAACTGTATATAGAACTGTATAGGGCGGCACGGTAGCACAGTGGTTAGCACTGCTGCTTCACAGCTCCAGGGTCCCAAGTTCGATTCCCGGCTCGGGTCACTGTCTGTGTGGAGTTTGCACATTCTCCTCGTGTCTGCGTGGGTTTCCTCTGGGTGCTCCGGTTTGCTCCCACAGTCCAAAGATGTGCGGGTTAGGTTGATTGGCCAGGTTAAAAAAAAAATTGCCCCTTAGAGTCCTGGGATGCGTAGGTTAGAGGGATTAGCGGGTAAATATGTGGGGGTAGGGCCTGGGTGGGATTGTGGTCGGTGCAGACTCGATGGGCCGAATGGCCTCCTTCTGCACTGTAGGGTTTCTATGATTTCTATGATATAGTATTCCAAGTGTTGCCTTACCAATGTCTTGTACAACTTCAACAAGAAGTCTCAACTCCTGTATTCAATGTTCTGACCAATGAAACCAAGCATGCTGAATGTCTCCTTCACCACCCTGTCCGCTTTCAAGGAGCTCTGAACCTGTACCCCGAGATCTCTTTGTTCTACAACTCTCCCCAGTGCCCTACCATTAACTGATTAAGTCCTGCCCTGGTTCGATCTACCAAAACGCATTACCTCGCATTTATTAAACTCCATCTGCCATTTGTCAGCCCACTGGCCCAATTGATCAAGATCCCGTTGTAATCCGAGATAAACTTCTTCACTGTCCATTTTGCCATCAATTTTGGTGTAATCTGCAAACTTACTAACCATGCCTCCTAAATTCTCATCCAAATCATCAATATAAATGACAAACAACAGTAGACCCAGCACTGATCCCCGATGCACACCGCTGGTCACAGGCCTCCAGTTTGAAAATAAAGGGCCTGGGTGCAATTGTTGTCGGTGCAGGTTTTTTTGGGCTGAGTAGCTTCCTTCTGCATTGGAGGGATTCTATGAGTCTATGGCTTATCCACCTAAGGCTGCCACACACATAACAGAAGGAAAATAAAGGGATCCGTGTTTTAACAGTATGTACAGTAGTTCTGCTTCTTTCTGAATCTTACTCTTTCTTCCCAAGAACTTCACATATATGTTTTATATTTTTGCTCCTCCTGAAAGTTTTGCACATTTTTTTTTAGGCATGATTAAATATATCCCAGATCTAAAGGGCAGCTACCAATTTATTTGTGTATATTGTTTTTGCAATTCTAATAAAATAGCCAGCAATAAAATAGCCAGGGCCGACTAAGCCAACTTATCAATTGGCAAGGTTTTACAACTTAGACTGTTGAAATGTGATAGCTTCAAATATAAAATATGACAGTGTCAAAATAATAATAAGAAAAGTAAAAAAGAACAAATTCAGCCCGAACAAATAATAAATGAGAACAAACTCTGCCATGCATGTATATATTGAATTATTGGACCAATTAAAATATTTCTTTATCCTCAGAAGCACATGTACATCAATCATATCACAAATATGGTTTTTGGTCTTAGAACAAAGAACAGTACAGCACAGGAAACAGGCCCTTCGGCCCTCCAAGCCTGTGCCGCTCCTTGGTCCAACTAGACCAATAGTTTGTATCCCTCCATTCCCAGGCTGCTCATGTGACTATCCAGGTAAGTCTTAAACGATGTCAGCATGCTGCCTCCACCACCCTACTTGGCAGCGCATTCCAGGCCCCCACCACCCTCTGTGTAAAAAACATCCCTCTGATGTCTGAGTTATACTTCGCCCCTCTCAGCTTGAACCCATGACCCCTCGTGATCGTCACCTCCGACCTGGGAAAAAGCTTCCCACTGTTCACCCTATCTATACCCTTCATAATCTTGTATACCTCTATTAGGTCTCCCCTCATTCTCCGTCTTTCCAAGGAGAACAACCCCAGTCTACCCAATCTCTCCTCATAGCCAAGACCCTCCATACCAGGCAACATCCTGGTAAACCTTCTCTGCACTCTCTCTAATGCTTCCACGTCCTTCTGGTAGTGCGGCGACCAGAACTGGACGCAGTACTCCAAATGTGGCCTAACCAGCGTTCTATACAGCTGCAACATCAGACTCCAGCTTTTATACTCCATACCCCGTCCTATAAAGGCAAGCATACCATATGCCTTCTTCACCACCTTCTCCACCTGTGTTGCCACCTTCAAGGATTTGTGGACTTGCACACCTAGGTCCCTCTGTGTTTCTATACTCCTGATGACTCTGCCATTCATTGTATAACTCCTCCCTACATTATTTCTTCCAAAATGCATCACTTCGCATTTATCCGGATTAAACTCCATCTGCCACCTCTCCGCCCAATTTTCCAGCCTATCTATATCCTGCTGTATTGCCCGACAATGCTCTTCGCTATTGCAAGTCCAGCCATCTTCGTGTCATCCGCAAACTTGCTGATTACACCAGTTACACCTTCTTCCAAATCATTTATATATATCACAAATAGCAGAGGTCCCAGTACAGAGCCCTGCGGAACACCACTGGTCACAGACCTCCAGCCGGAAAAAGACCCTTCGACCACTACCCTCTGTCTCCTATGGCCAAGCCAGTTCTCCACCCATCTAGCCACTTCTCCTTGTATCCCATGAGCCTTAACCTTCTTAACCAACCTGCCATGTGGGACTTTGTCAAATGCCTTACTGAAATCCATATAGATGACATCCACGGCCCTTCCTTCATCAACCGTTTTTGTCACTTCCTCAAAAAACTCCACCAACTTTGTAAGGCACGACCTCCCTCTTACAAAACCATGCTGTCTGTCACTAATGAGATTGTTCCGTTCTAAATGCACATACATCCTGTCTCTAAGAATCCTCTCCAACAACTCCCCTACCACGGACGTCAAGCTCACCGGCCTATAATTTCCTGGGTTATCCCTGCTACCCTTCTTAAACACCGAACCACATTCGCTATCCTCCAATCCTCAGGGACCTCACCCGTGTCCAAAGAAGCGACAAAGATTTCCGTCAGAGGCCCAGCAATTTCATCTCTCGTCTCCCTGAGCAGTCGAGGATAGATGCCATCAGGCCCTGGGGCTTTGTCAGTTTTAATGTTCCCTAAAAAACCTAACACTTCCTCTCTAGTAATGGAGATTTTCTCTAACGGGTCAACACCTCCCTCCGAGACACTCCCGGTTAACACGCCCCTCTCCTTCGTGAATACCGATGCAAAGTATTCATTTAGGATCTCCCCAATTCCCTTGGGTTCTCAGCATAATTCCCCTCCTTTGTCCCCGAGAGGTCCGATTTTCTCCCTGACAACTCTTTTGTTCCTAACGTATGAATAGAATGCCTTAGGATTCTCCTTAATCCTGCCTGCCAAGAACATCTCGTGACCTCTTTTTGCCCTTCTAACTCCCCGTTTGAGTTCTTTCCTACTCTCTCTGTATTCCTCCAGAGCTCCATCTGTTTTCAGTTGCCTGGACTTAACGTACGCCTCCCTTTTCATTTTAATCAGATCCTCAATTTCCCTGCTTATCCACGGCTCTCGAATCCTACCTTTCCTATCTTTCCTTTTTACAGGCACATGCCTATCCTGCAGCCTTATCAATAGTTCCTTAAAAGACTCCCACATGCCAGACGCGGACTTACCCTCGAACATCCTCTCCCAATCAACATCCACCAATTCCTGCCTAATCCGGCTATAGTCAGCCTTCCCCCCAATTTAGCACCCTGCCCGTAGGACAGCACTCATCCTTGTCCATTACTATCCTAAAGTTAACAGAGTTGTGGTCACTATTTGCCACATGTTCCCCTACCGAAACTTTGACGACCTGACCGGGCTCATTTCCCAGAACTAGGTCCAGTATAGCCCCCTCTCTAGTCGGGCTATCTACATACTGTTCCAAAGAACCTTCCAGTACGCATTTTACAAATTCCTCCCCGTCCGGACCCCCAGCTCTAAGCACTTTCCAGTCTGTGCCAGGGAAATTAAAGTCCCCCACTACAACAACCCTATTTTTTCTGCACCTATCCAGAATCTCCTGACATATCCTTTCCTCCACTTCCCGTGGGCTGTTGGGTGGTCTGTAGTACACCCCCAGCATAGTGACTGCACCCTTCCTGTTTCTGAGTTCCACCCACAGCGACTCAGTACATGACCCCTCTAAGTTGTCTACCCTCTGCACCGCGGTAATATGCTCCTCAACTAATATCGCTACTCCCCCACCTTTTTTAGCCCCTCCTCTGTCTCGCCTAAAACACTTATACCCCGGAATATTCAGCTGCCAGTCCTGTCCTTCTTTTAACCAAGTTTCCGTCACCGCAACCACATCCAAATTCCGCATAAGCATTAAGGCCCTAAGTTCGTCTGTTTTACCCGTTACACTCCTCGCATTGAAGCAGATGCACTCCAGACCTCCAGGCCCAGTCAGGTCCTCCTCCTCCTCCAGAGTGCTCCTCTTCTTAGCTAGCCTTGCCCTGGCCCCCAGCTCAACCCCAGCCTCAGTATTTACTGACCTCCTGTTTTGTTCCCCACCCCCCTGCCACACTAGTTTAAATCCTGCCAAAACACTCTAGCAAAACTCCCAGCCAGGATATTTGCTCCCTTCCAGTTGAGGTGTAACCCACCCTTTCTGTACAGTTGCCATCCTGACTTGAAGATTTCCCAGTTATCTATGAATTTAAAACCTCCCTCTTGCACCAGTCCTTTAGCCACGCGTTCAACTGTAGAATCTCCCTGTTCCGAGCCTCACTTGCACTAGACACCGGGAGCAGTCCAGAGATTGCTACCCTGGAGGTCTTACTTTTTAGCCTAGCACCCAACTCCCTGAATTTCTCTCGTATGACCCCCCTGCTCTTCCTACCTACATCATTTTCACCAATGTGTACAATCACATCCGCTTGACTACCCCGTCTTAATTTCCTTCATGTTAGTACTGCTTTTTCTTTTTTCTACAATACAATTGGTCCAATCATACAAGCCATTGATATAGCTTGTAAATAGTTGAGGTCCCAGCATTGATCCCTGTGGCTCTCCATTTGTTTGAATTCTGATAATGGTCTTTTATCTGAATCTCTGTTTTCTGTTAATTAACCAGTCCTCTGTCCATATCATCACCAACACCAGAAGTGCTTATTTTGTGTCATAATCTTTTATGTGGCACCTAATCGAATGCCTTTTGGAAATCCAAATACACTAGAACATAGAACAGTACAGCACAGCGCAGAACAGGCCCTTCGGCCCACGATGTTGTGCCGAGCTTTATCTGAAACCAAGATCAAGCTATCCCACTCCCTATCATCCTGGTGTGCTCCATGTGCCTATCCAATAACCGTTTAAATGTTTCTAAAGTGTCTGACTCCACTATCACTGCAGGCAGTCCATTCCACACCCCAACCACTCTCTGCGTAAAGAACCTACCTCGGACATCCTTCCTATATCTCCCACCATGAACCCTATAGTTATGCCCCCTTGTAATAGCTCCATCCACCCGAGGAAATAGTCTTTGAACGTTCACTCTATCCATCCCCTTCATCATTTTATAAACCTCTATTAAGTTTCCCCTCAACCTCCTCCGCTCCAGAGAGAACAGCCCTAGCTCCCTCAACCTTTCCTCATAAGACCTACCCTCCAAACCAGGCAGCATCCTGGTAAATCTCCTCTGCACTCTTTCCAGCGCTTCCACATCCTTCTTATAGTGAGGTGACCAGAACTGCTCACAATATTTCAAATGTGGTCTCACCAAGGTCCTGTACAGTTGCAGCATAACCCCACGGCTCTTAAACTCAAACCCAGTTAATAAAAGCTAACACACTGTAGGCCTTCTTCACAGCTCTATCCACTTGAGTGGCAACCTTCAGAGATCTGTGGATATGGACCCCAAGATCTCTCTGTTCCTTCACAGTCTTCAGAACCCTACCTTTGACCCTGTAATCCACATTTAAATTTGTCCTACCAAAATGAATCACCTCACATTTATCAGGGTTAATACTCCATCTGCCACTGCATCTACAAATTCTCCTTGATCCATTCTGCTTTTTACAATGTCAAAGAACTCTAATAAATTTAGTCAAACGCAATTTCCCTCTCATAGAAATATGTTGACCTCACAATTGTATTAGGATTTTCTAAATATCCTGCTACTTTCTCTTTAATAATGTATTCCAGCATTTTATCAATGACAGACATAAGACTAGTTAGGTTTCACCTGGAATACTGTGAACAATTTCAGTCCCCTTATCTAACAAAACTTCCATGCAGCTTAAAAACAAACAGTAAGAGTTTCTATGGATAAATAAATAGGAAGCAGGCAACTAGGTAAATGTACGGCCTCTGCTGAATGAGGCGGGTGAATTGATAACAGCAAAGAAGAAATGTTAACTTCCTACAATTTTCGGGATTTTGTTTGTGTCTCTTAATGTGATGTTACTAAATACTTGTTTAAAGCCTTTGCCATTTCCTTAGTGCAGAAGGAGGCCATTCGGCCCATTGAGTCTGCACCGACAACAATCCCACCCAGGCCCTATCCTTGTAGCCCTGACACAAAGGGGCAATCCCACCCAAACCTGTTCCCTATAACTCCAAGTATTTACCCCACTAATCCCCCTAACCTACACACCTTGGGACACTAAGGGGCAATTTAGCATGGCCAATCAACCTAACCCGCACATCTTTGGACTGTGGGAGGAAACTAGAGCACCCTGAGGAAACCCACGCAGACCCGGAGAGAACATGCAAACTCCACACAGACAGTCACCCGAGGCTGAAATTGAACACAGCTCCCTAGCACTCTGAGGCAGCAGTGCTAACCACTGTGCCACCATGCCGCCCCTAAACTTATCAAAGCTTTTACCATCTGTTTTCACAGTTCTTCCTTGAATTTCTCCCTTTCTTAATTTTTAGCCACCTTTGCTAATTTCTGGGGCAATCCCAATCTTCTGCCCTACCACTAACCTTCCCTCTCATTCAGGGGGGATTCACCTGTCCCTCTCACCAATTCCCTGGTGGGAATACAGATTGCATGCTGAATCGGACATCAGGGCTAAAATTGAGGTACTTACTGGGCTTGAGGGGGTATCGGGATTCATCCACCCCGCCCTGCTGGCCCCAATCAGGTTCCCACCCAGAGCAAGCAGCCGACAATTAATATGTAAACCCACAAATTGTAACACAATTAACGGATTTGATAGCCCAACGTGGACCTGTCAAGCTGGATCCTGAGGATCCAGGAGAGCACCACCTCAGAAGAAGGGCATCTTCTCCCCAACACTCAATTGAGGGGTCACCCTTCCCTCCACACCATACAGGCGTGAGAGGGACTTGACCCAAAACCTCCCCTCAGGCCCCCTTCCCCCTCATGCTCCCACTCACCCCGCTCTCCCCTCAGACATCCAAGGCCACCCGCAGTCCTCTTCCCTCCTCAGATGCCCACTCAGCTTTCTTCCCCCTCAGACCCCCATTTATCTACCCTCTGAGCCCCCCACTGCCCCCCTCTCCCTCAGACCACCCTTCAGATCACGCACCATAAAAGTAAGTGCACTGCCCCTTGGCATCCTGGTACTGACACCCTGGCCTGGCACCTTAGGCCACAAGGGGGCCTGATGAGGTAGGTCTAGTGGTAATTTTCCCCTCTGCTGCTGCCAGGCTGCAGAGGAAAATTCCCTCAAGGGTATTGGGAGTTGGGTGGGTTCAGGCTGGTGCAAGGGGCTGACCTTGTCACTCTCCCCTGGGATGGGGGTCTTGTGGCTGGACTGCCCCTTCTAGTCCTGGCATACCTGAAGATCACCCCTTGCATGGTAATTGCAGCTTTGTGATTAAAATCTTCATTTCTGCCTGTCAGCTGTGAAAATTCTGAAGTGGCCAGGTCACTTTAATTTCCATGTCCCTAGTCACGTGTCAGCTTTTAGTTTAATTGCAGCACTCCATTCTGCAGCAGAGATTTTCCTTTCTCCCTTTCAGAAGCTGTGGGTATGTGCAGACACATTTTATGTCCCCTGATAGAAAGGAGATGTCAATTTTACCTGGGGATGGGGGGGGGGGGGGGGGGGGGGGGCAGTGCCATTCGCCACAGCTCTGCGCTCAACCCCAAAGTATTCACACAGCTTTAATTTGAAGTCTCTGGGCCTTCGTAACAAGCTGCAACCCTCTCTATTCCATTGGAAATTCTTGATATCTGTCAATTACAAAGTACAGTGCTTTGCAAGGGACTTCTTTTGCCAGCTTAATTGTATTTTGACTCAAACTCCAGTCACCTATGTTTATATTCATTTCCCTTCATGCTTGATGGCAAATTTTCTTCCCTAAAGGATAATAGTGATCCAGATTGCTATGACACTATGGGCAAGATTGGTAGCATAGTGAACAATGAAGAAGGTTGTCTTGGATTACAATGGGATCTTGATCAATTGGACCGATGAATGGCAGATGGAGTTTAATTTAGATAAATGTGAGGTGATGCATTTTGGTAGATTGAATCAGGGCAGGACTTAATCAGTTAAGGGTAGGGTGTTGGGGAGAGTTATAGCACAAAGAGATCTAGGAGTACAGGTTCAAAGCTCTTTGAAAGTGGAGTCACAGGTGGACAGAGTGGTGAAGAAGCAATACAGCATGCTTGATTTCATTGGTCAGAACATTGAATACAGGAGTTGGGACGTCTTGTTGAAGTTGTACAAGACATTAGTACAGCCACACTTGAAATACTGTATACAGTTCTGGTCACTCTATTATAGAAAATATATTATTAAACTAGAAAGTGTGCAGAAGAGATTTACTAGGATGCTATGGGGACTTGATGGTTTGAGTTCTAAGGAGAGGCTGGATAGACTGGGACTTTTTTCCCTGGAGCGTAGGAGGCTTAGGGGTGAATTTATAGAGGTCGATCAAATAATGAGAGGCATAGATAAGGTAGATAGTCAACATCTTTTCCCAAAGGTAGGGGTGTCTAAAACTAGAGGGCACAGGTTTAAGATGAGAGGGGAGAGATACAAAAGGGTCCAGAGGAGTAATTTTTTTTCACACAAAGGGTGGCGAGTGCCTGGAATGAGCTGCCAGAGGCAGTAGTAGAGGTGGGTACAATTTTGTCTTTTAAAATGCATTTAGAAAGTTATATCGACAAGATGGGTATAGAAGGATATGGGCCAAATGCGGGAAATTGGGACTTAGTGTTAAAAACTGGGTGGCATGGACAAGTTGGGCCAAAGGGTAAATGCTGTAAACCTCTATGACTCTCTAATTGGGGCTAGCTGGGAGGGCACCATGGTCAGCATGGACTGGTTGAGCCAGAGGGCTTGTTTCTGTGCTGTATTACTCTATGACACTGAATGCATTTTGCAATATTCATGGCCAGCATTATTGAGACCAGCCATTTTATTCTCGACGTTAGTTATCTAGAATTTAAATTCTACCAATTGCCATAGCGGGACTTGAATCAGTGTATTTGCCTGGTCCTTTAGATTAATTATCCAGTGACATTATTCACTCTGCCACCTCGAGTGCAGCATGTTCACTGAAGATTCCCCAACACCAGAATGAGGAACCTGATCTGGAGCAAAAAGCCAGATTCAGGCATTCCCAGCATTCATACTGAGCCACTCATACCTCTTCCCAGCCAAGGCAAATGTTTCAGACAGCTGGTGTTTCTATCCAGAGCTCGAATTAATTTTTCTGAAAGTGATGTTTATCACGTCACTGAAGTTAGCTTATGAGCAATTTGTACTTCAGCATCACAAACCTAACTGCAGCAGGAAATGCGGGGCTGACCTTCATTTGCATATCCTAAAACAGTAATTGATGCCATCCGACTGATTAAACCACTATTTAGCTGAAACAATGGGACAGGGCAGAAACTGTGGCAAATAAAACAGAGCAAAATATAACTGGAACTATTGAAAATGGCTTGAAATTTAACATTTTGAACATTAGTTCTGAATAACTTTGTGAAATCCCTATGAAATATGTTGCCAATTTATTTAACAAAAATGATGTCTGCTAATGTTCGAAGAGCTGATTTCAAGGCGAGAAAAGTGAAAAAATGTATCTGACCAATTATTTTTAACTGTTCATTTTCAATGTGACATTTCATTTCTGAACCACTAAAGTTTATTTATTAGTGTCACAAGTAGGCTTACATTAACACTGTATGAAGTTACTGTGAAAATCCCCTAGTCACCACACTCCGGCGCCTGTTCAGGTACACGGAGCGAAAATTTAGCATGTACAATGCACCTAACCAGCACGTTTTTGGACCATGAGAGGAAACGCATGCAGACACGGAGAGAACATGCAGACTCCGCATAGACAGTGAACCTTGACCAAGACATGCTCCTTGATGAAGAACTTTCTCAGGAGGCTAAGGAAATTTGGCATGTCCATTACAATCCTCACCAGCTTTTACAGCTGCAATAAGCATCCTTTCTGGATGCATCACAGCTTGGTATGGCTCCAGCTTTGATCAAGACCATAAGAAACTACAAAAAGTTGTGAACGAAGCCCGTCCATCACGCAAACCAGCCTCTCATCCATTGATTCCGTCTACACTTCCCGCTGCCTTGGAAAACCAGCCAGCAGAATCAACACATCCCGAACATACTCTCTTCCACCTTCTTCCGTTGGGAAAAAGACACAAAAGTCTGATGTCACGTACCAACCGACTCAAGAACAGCTTCCTCCCTGTTGCCATCAAACTTTTGATTGGACCTACTTATATTAAGTTGACCTTCCTCTGCACCCTATCTGTAATTGCAACAGTACATTCTATACCCTCTCCTTTTCTTCTCTATGAATGATGTGCTTTGTATAGCGTGCAAGATACAATACTTTTCACTATATACGAATACATGTGACAGTAATAGGTCAAATCAAAATCCAAGGGAGTGTGAAGCCCTTCCACATTAAGAAATCTATGCTTTCTCTTTCTGTGACAACTATCATAATTTATTGAGATTATTTCAATGTAATGAAAAGATTATCTGTCAATCTAAAAACATCGGGGTGAAATTTTACGAGATTTTTTCTAAGTGTCCAGCTAGCGTGAAAAACGGGAGAGTTCCGGATCCATTTTTTGGGCGAGTTTTTCTCCCAATGTTATGCACTCAGTCATTCAAAATTTTGGCTAGACCATTTCTAGCTGCGAGAGGCAATGGGCGGGGCTTAACTTGCCAGACAGCCAGCAGCTCAGATTGGAGCCACAAACTGCGCATCCGCAGAGAAAGCACAAAAACAGCAGCTCTCCTGACAGAACCCGCCCCCCCCCCCTTCCACCGGGCTAAATGCAACCTCCCCCTTGACCCCTATGGACATCAGGGACTCCTCCACTAACATTACTGACCTACTACCCCAACCACCCGCCCCGGGACCCCATTGCACATGGCCCCCTTCATCACCCTCAGTCCCCGATTGCTGAGTGACATGACCCTCTCTCTCCCTTGCCTCCGATTATCACAGAGGCACAAATCCTCACCTCCATCAGCACACTTGCAAGTGTTGACTTGGCTTCCCCTCCATGGTAACAAGGCAAACTGCATTAAACTCGCTAGAATGCACTAACGGGCACATGACTCGCCCAAACTGATCTGCATAATGAGGGACAGCTCATTAGCAGTTGGCAAGTGGACTATAATTAGTAGAGGCATTGCCATGAAGAATGCACCAGTTAATGGTGTCTGACAGTTAACTCTCAAGCATTGTTAAATAATTTAAACCAGTCACCTCATGAACCAGCCTAACAAATTTGATTGAATTTTTTGAGGTGCCCATGTGTGTAGACCAGGGTAGTGCAGTTGATGTAGTTTATACGAATTTCAGCAAAGCCTTTGACAAGGTTCCACATGAGAGACTTATAAAAGAGATAAATTCACATGGGATACAGAGCAGTATTTGATGAAGTGAATTGAAAATTGGCTCAGTTGTAGAAGACAGAGGATGATAATAGAAGGTTGCTTTAGTGACTGGAAGCCAGTGTCCAATTGCATATCAGAGATCTGTGTTAGAACATAGAACATAACAGCGCAGAACAGGCCCTTCGGCCCACGATGTTGCACCGACCAGTTAAAAAAAAAAACTGTGACCCTCCAACCTAAACCAATTTCTTTTCGTCCATGAACCTATCTACGGATCTCTTAAACGCCCCCAAACTAGGCGCATTTACTACTGATGCTGGCAGGGCATTCCAATCCCTCACCACCCTCTGGGTAAAGAACCTACCCCTGACATCGGTTCTATAACTACCCCCCCTCAATTTAAAGCCATGCCCCCTCGTGCTGGATTTCTCCATCAGAGGAAAAAGGCTATCACTATCCACCCTATCTAAACCTCTAATCATCTTATATGTTTCAATAAGATCCCCTCTTAGCCGCCGCCTTTCCAGCGAAAACAATCCCAAATCCCTCAGCCTCTCCTCATAGGATCTCCCCTCCATACCAGGCAACATCCTGGTAAACCTCCTCTGCACCCTCTCCAAAGCCTCCACATCCTTCCTGTAATGTGGGGACCAGAACTGCACACAGTACTCCAAGTGCGGCCGCACCAGAGTTGTGTACAGTTGCAACATAACGCTACGACTCCTAAATTCAATCCCCCTACCAATAAACGCCAAGACACCATATGCCTTCTTAACAACCTTATCTACTTGATTCCCAACTTTCAGGGATCTATGCACACATACACCTAGATCCCTCTGCTCCTCCACACTATTCAAAGTCCTCCCGTTAGCCCTATACTCAACACATCTGTTATTCCTACCAAAGTGAATTACCTCACACTTCTCCGCATTAAACTCCATCCGCCACATTAAACTCCATCCGAAATATTGGTTCAATGCTTCACCAATCTCCTCCGGTTCCACACATAACTTCCCTCTGCCATCTATAACTGGCCCTAAACTTGCCCTAACCAACCTTCTGTTCTTGACATACCTATAGAACGCCTTAGGATTCTCTTTAACCCTATCCGCCAAAGTCTTCTCATGTCCTCTTTTAGCCCTTCTAAGCTCGCTCTTCAACTCCCTCTTAGCCAATCTAAAGCTTTCTAGTGCACTACCCGAGTGCTCACGTCTCATCCGAACATAAGCCTCCTTTTTCTTTTTAACCAACAAAGAAACTTTTTTGGTGCACCACGGTTCCCTAGCCCTACCAATTCCTCCTTGCCTGACAGGGACATACCTATCACAGACTCGCAGTAGCTGCTCCTTGAAAAAACTCCACATGTCGGACGTTCCCAGTCCCTGTAATCTCCTAGTCCAACCTATGTTTCCTAATTCTCTCCTAATAGCCTCATAATTACCCTTCCCCCAGCTAAAACCACTGGCCCGAGGTTCATGCCTATCCCTTTCCATCACTAAGGTGAACGTAACCGAATTGTGGTCACTATCACCAAAATGCACACCAACTTCCAAGTCTAGCACCTGGTCTGGCTCATTTCCCAGCACCAGATCCAATGTAGCCTCACCTCTAGTTGGCCTGTCTACATACTGAGTCAAAAAACCTTCCTGCACGCTTTGAACAAAAACTGACCCCTCTAACGAGCTAGAGCTATAACAATTCCAGTCAATATTAGTCAAGTTAAAATCCCCCATAACAATTGCCCTATTACTTTCACTCCTAAGCAGGATTGACTCCGCAATCCTTTCCTCAACCTCTCTAGAACTTTTAGGAGGTCTATAAAAGACTCCCAACAGGGTGACCTCTCCTCTCCTATTTCTAATCTCCGCCCATACTACCTCAACAGATAAGTCCTCATCAAACCTCCTCTCTGACACGGTGATACAATCTCTGACCAATAATGCTACCCCTCCCCCTCTTCTACCTCCTTCCCTACTTCGACTAAAACATTTGAACCCCGGGACCTGCAGCATCCATTCCTGCCCCTGCTCTATCCATGTCTCTGAAATAGCCACAACATCGAAGTCCCAGGTACTGATCCACGCTGCAAGTTCACCCACTTTATTGCGAATACTCCTGGCATTGAAGTATACACATTTCAAACCCTGCTCCACCCCACCTCTGCAATGCCGTGCATTGCAGTCCCCATCCATGCATCCCTCACTTTCAGCCCCACTACTCAGGATCCCTCCCCCCCCCCCGAATCAGTTTAAACCTCCTTGCATGGCCTTAGCAAATTTATTTTGTGTTGGGCCCCTATTGTTCGTCATTTATATGAATGACATTGATGACTATGTGGGGGATAGGATTATTAAATTTGTGGATGATACAAAGATTGGATGGGTGGTTAACAGTGAGGTGGTGTGTCTTGGGCTACAAGAAAATATAGACAGAATGGTCAAATGGGCAGATAAGTGGCAGATGGAATTTAACCCTGAAAAGTATGAGGTGGTACACTTTGGAAGGAGTAATTTGACAAGAAAGTACTCAATGAATGGCAGGACACTAAGGAAGCTCTGTAGAACAAAGAGACCTTGGCGTATTTGTCCACAGATCTCTAAAAGCAGAAGGGCACGTTAGCAGGCTGGTGGAAAATGCATTTGGGACACCTGTCTTTATCAATTGAGGCATAGTTTACAAAAGCGGGGAAGTCATGTTGGAGTTTTATAGAGCTTTGGTGAGGCCACAGCTAGAATACTGTGTGCAGTTCTGGTCACCACATGATAGGAAGGATGTGATTGCACTGGAGGGGTGCAGAGGAGATTCACCAGGATGCTGCCTGGGATGGAAATTTTAAGTTATGAAGAGAGGTTGCGCAGGTTTGGGTTGTTTTCGTTCGAACAGAGAAGACTGAGTGGCGACCTGATTGAGGTGTACAAGATTATGAGAGACATAGACAGAGTGGATAAGGAGCAGCTGTTCCCCTTAGTTGAAGGCTCAGTCACGAGGGAACATAGGTTCAAGGTGAGGGGCAGGAGGCTTAAGTGGGATATGAGGAAAAGCCTTTTACCCAGAGGGTGGTGATGGTCTGGAATGCGCTGCCTGGGAGGGTGGTAGGTTGCCTCACATCCTTCAAGTAGTATCTGGATGAGCACTTGGCAAGTCATAACATTCAGGACTATGGGCCAAGTGCTGGCAGATGGGATTAAGTGGGAGTTTGGGTGTTTCTAATGTGTTGCTGTGGACTCGATGGGCCAAATTACCTCTTCTGCGCCATATAATTCTATGACTCAAATAGTTATCACTTATCATGTTTAGCTGAAACAGGTTCAATGTGTGCACAGATTCTGTCTGCAAAGAACAGGGCATTGAGTTTGACGTGATGTGGAGATGCCGGCATTGGACTGGGGTAAACACAGTAAGAAGTTTAACAACACCAGGTTAAAGTCCAACAGGTTTATTTGGTAGCAAAAGCCACACAAGCTTTCGAAGCTCTAAGCCCCTTCTTCAGGTGAGTGGGAATTCTGTTCACAAACAGAGTTTATAAAGACACAGACTCAATTTACATGAATAATGGTTGGAATGCGAATACTTACAACTAATCAAGTCTTTAAGAAACAAAACAATGGGAGTGGAGAGAGCATCAAGACAGGCTAAAAAGATGTGTATTGTCTCCAGACAAGACAGCCAGTGAGACTCTGCAGGTCCACGCAACTGTGGGCATTACAAATAGTGTGACATGAACCCAATATCCCGGTTGAGGCCGTCCACGTGTGTGCGGAACTTGGCTATCAGTTTCTGCTCAGCGACTCTGCGCTGTCGTGTGTCGCGAAGGCCGCCTTGGAGAACGCTTACCCGAATATCAGAGGCCGAATGCCCGTGACCGCTGAAGTGCTCCCCAACAGGAAGAGAACAGTCTTGCCTGGTGATTGTCGAGCGGTGTTCATTCATCCGTTGTCGCAGCGTCTGCATAGTTTCCCCAATGTACCATGCCTCGGGACATCCTTTCTTGCAGCGTATCAGGTAGACAACGTTGGCCGAGTTGCAAGAGTATGTACCGTGTACCTGGTGGATGGTGTTCTCACGTGAGATGATGGCATCTGTGTCGATGATCCGGCACGTCTTGCAGAGGTTGCTGTGGCAGGGTTGTGTGGTGTCTTGGTCACTGTTCTCCTGAAGGCTGGGTAGTTTGCTGCGGACAATGGTCTGTTTGAGGTTGTGCGGTTGTTTGAAGGCAAGAAGTGGGGGTGTGGGGATGGCCTTGGCAAGATGTTCCTCTTCATCAATGACATGTTGAAGGCTCCGGAGGAGATGCCGTAGCTTCTCCGCTCCGGGGGAGTACTGGACAACGAAGGGTACTCTGTCCACTGTGTCCCGTGTTTGTCTTCTGAGGAGGTCGGTGCGGTTTTTCGCTGTGGCGCGTTGGAACTGTTGATCAATGAGTCTAGCGCCATATCCTGTTCTTATGAGGGCACCTTTCAGCGTCTGGAGGTGTCTGTTGTGATCCTCCTCATCCGAGCAGATCCTGTGTATACGGAGGGCTTGTCCGTAGGGGATGGCTTCTTTAACGTGTTTAGGGTGGAAGCTGGAGAAGTGGAGCATCGTGAGGTTATCCGTGGGCTTGCGGTACAGTGAGGTGCTGAGGTGACCGTCCTTAATGGAGATGCGCATGTCCAAGAATGCAACCGATTCCGGAGAGTAGTCTATGGTGAGCCTGATGGTGGGATGGAACTTGTTGATGTCATCATAGAGTTGTTTCAGTGATTGTTCACCATGAGTCCAAAGGAAGAAAACCAGGCAAGACTGTTCTCTTCCTGTTGGGGAGCACTTCAGCGGTCACGGGCATTCGGCCTCTGATATTCGGGTAAGCGTTCTCCAAGGCAGCCTTCGCGACACACGACAGCGCAGAGTCGCTGAGCAGAAACTGATAGCCAAGTTCCGCACACACGCGGACGGCCTCAACCGGGATATTGGGTTCATGTCACACTATTTGTAACGCCCACAGTTGCGTGGACCTGCAGAGTCTCACTGGCTGTCTTGTCTGGAGACAATACACATCTTTTTAGCCTGTCTTGATGCTCTCTCCACTCCCATTGTTTTGTTTCTTAAAGACTTGATTAGTTGTAAGTATTCGCATTCCAACCATTATTCATGTAAATTGAGTCTGTGTCTTTATAAACTCTGTTTGTGAACAGAATTCCCACTCACCTGAAGAAGGGACTTAGAGCTTCGAAAGCTTGTGTGGCTTTTGCTACCAAATAAACCTGTTGGACTTTAACCTGGTGTTGTTAAACTTCTTATTGAGTTTGACACCAGGATTATGCATTAGAAAAGAGAACATTTACCAGGAATGGCAATTATCACTAAGGAATAGTTTAGAAAAAGGAGACATTAAACATTAAGGTAGTCCAAGGTGGGTTTGGATTATATGTACATAATGCAGAGAGCCACTTGGGACTATGATATAGTGACATTAACCTTGACCTCACTTAAACAAGGGGAGGATTAGGAACTTAATATTCCTGGCCACCGGTATTCAGGAAAGAAAAAAAAGGGCAAGGTGACAATAATGATTTTGCTTTTATTTTAGTTTTCCAACATCTGCAATATTTTGCTTTTGCATTTACCTTCTTGATTGGGCTTAACAGGCAATCCCTGGGCATGGTTTCCCTAAGCACAGGTAGTACTAGTGTTGACTGCTTTAGGGCAAACCAATCTTAGACGTGGGATTCTTTTACAGGTATAATCCCCCTACTAGCACATGCAAAGTGCCTTACGTTAAGTGTTAGAAAGGACACAAACCTTTCATCCTTAACAAACCTGGGCAGCAAAGTGGCGAAGTGGTTAACACTGTTGCCTCACAGGGCTAGGGACCTGGGTTCAATTCTGGCCTCGGATCACTGTCTGTGTGGAGTTTGCAGGTTCTCCCCCTGTCTGCATGCGTTTCCTCCAGGTGCTCCAGTTTCTTCCACACTCCAAAGATGGGTTAGGTTGATTGGCCATGATAAATTGTCCTTTAGTGTCAAGGGGACTAGGAGGGTAAATGTGTGGGGTTATGGGGATAGGACCTGGGTGGGATGGTTGTCGGTGCAGGCTTGATGGGCCAAATGGATTCCTTCTGCACTGTCGATTCTATGATTCTATAAAATATAGTACTTGTGTTGATATGTGCATGCACTTCCTGTCCACATATGCGTAACAAACCTACAAACCTTAGTAGTTTGAGTAGCACCTGTAAAATGGAACCTACATGAACCAATTACAAGTCAATATATTTTGAAGGAAATTTATTAAATTTTCGCCATTAAGGCTGCCACTAAAATATCATACAATTATTGTACTGGACAAGTGCTTGTTCGAAAACAGGTTTTTCTAGTCAAGATATATTGGAACATATCTGCCAGTTTGTAGCAAATCAGACAATCTAACACTTCATTGTAACAACCCAAAGATGATATTTGATTCAGCCAACAGTAATTTGGCTTGTGAAGCATGTAACCTTGCTGATATATTGGGCAGAAATTTGCACTTTGTACACAGTGTTTGCTGAGGCATATAGCTCTCCAGCCGTACAGTTGAGTTTTCTCTCCAGATTCTCTGACACTCTGTGCATAAAAAAATCTGGGGGCAGAGTTTTTGCTGTCATGCTGGTGGGGTGGGGTCTGATAGAGCACTGAAAGGATGCTGAGAAAATGGGCCCACTCCGGGGGCTAAACATACCTTCGAACTCCCAGCGGATTCCTCTCAGTTGCTTCACGTTTTAAAATGCCTGTTGTAAACTTCGCCGACGTGAGAGGGGGAATTCTTTTTTAGGGCCAACATATGGCAGGGAAGCCCTTAATATAAATCACAGAACCCCTGCAGAAGGCGGCCATTCGGCCCATCAAGTCTGCACCGACTGTCTAAAAGAGCATAGTAAGAGTTTTAACAACACCAGGTTAAAGTCTGAAAGCTACTGGCATTTACTACCAAATAAACCTGTTGGACTTTAACCTGGTGCTGTTAAAACTCTTACTGTGTTTACCCCAGTCCAATGCCGGCATCTCCACTTCAAAAGAGCATAACCATTGTCAGAGGAATTCAAAATACCCTGGGACTAAAACACTAATAATGACTATTAAAACAGAATGGATTAACTTAGGATGAGAATCACAGATTGCCTTACACATATATTTTAGAGGTACTGTCTACATAGAAACACATATAACCACAGTTAGAGAATTTAAACATGTATGTCTGAAAAGTGTGTTACAGCTTCGCTAATGGCACAGAGTTTGAAGGCATCATGGGAAATAGTGAAGTAAAGTGAACCACATTCTTTATAACAATACACTCAGATGCATAGCTCTTATCTGCATGGACTCTAGACAGTTATGAATGGAAAATTCATAAGCCAAGAGCAAAGCAGGCGATCTCAGACAGCTTAATGAATAGACAAAGCCTTCAACCAGAGAAGAGAATCTGGAATGAGCAATTGATAGCCATGGGAAAAACAGGTAGAAATCATTAGAACTCATGACTTCCCAGCTGCCAGAGGATAACTGTAATTGACCAAGGTATATGACATTTACTAATTATGATTGACCTGTACTAATGATGATTGGTTCATGAGCCAGGGAACAGGTAAAATGACTTTTGGAAATTGTATAATTATATTGCCAATGTGCTGTAACTTCAGAGAAGTGTTGGATCACCCAGCCCTTTTCTCCCAACGTTTGTTGGTTAATAAAGAAACGTCTTTCACCAGGATACCCTAGTCACAAGTTTTTGTATTAGCTGAAGTTAAGCTTAATACATAGCCTCTGCAACCATGATGGTGGTGTGCAACCTGACCACAGACACTGCTTTGCTTATCCAGCCCCAGCTCTGCCCCCCTTCTCCACGAACCCTGCTTCCCTTGTCCATTCCTCACTCTGACCTTTCTCATTTGATGCTGCCTTTAGTGTCCAGCTTCCTTGCCATTGAACTACCAGTATAAATCTCAACCAATAGGCTGAGAGGTCCCCATGAAGGACAAAGCAGAGATTACTCGCTCCAAAGTCTGGGAAGCAGTCTGCCCTGAAAGATGCAAACCATTTATATGCAGCCGTGCTCGCACCTCCTGAGGTGATTCTTGATTCTGGCAAGCTGGCCTTATAAATGGGCGTGCACAACATGCATTTGCATGCCAAAGGATGTCAGGAAGCTCAACATGCCTCTAAAGTTTTGAGAACTGTAAAAGTTCATCCCATCCCAGGAGGATTTTTTACCTCCCACTGAATCCAGTTCTCTCACCCACCAAGTCTCTGGCTCTAGGATGATCTGGAAGATTCTATCCTATTAGTGCGGTAGTGAGTGCTGCTGTTTTTCTGTCAATAATCTCTTCTTCCTCGTCCACTTCATTTCCTTGCACTACTGCAGAGGTTGGGCTGTTAACAGCTGAGATAGATAGATTTTTAATCATAAGGAAATCAATGGTTATGGGAATAAGGTGGGAAAGTGGAGTTGAGGATAACAGGCCTGTCATGATCTTATTGAATGGCGGAGCAGACTCAATGGGCTGAATGGCCTACTACTATTCCTATGTCTTACAGTCACTGTCTGGTTAGTTGGCAGCTCTTAGGCATCTGAATGGAGAAAGGCACACAGCTAGAGTTGTGGTAAGGGAAGGGGGTGAAGCATGACGTGCATATTTATACCATCTGCAGCTAGCAATTCAGAATTGCTGGCCTTTGCAGCAATGCTTACATCCTATGAAATAATATAAAAACAAAAGTGTAGGATGTGGAATCAGGAAGTGAGGAGGAAGATTAGGTATGAGCATACCATTGTCTGCCCTGTTGTTGGCCAGTCTCAGTGGTCCTCTGCTCCTACTGCCTTCACAATGTTCTCTGGGGTACTTTCTTGCTCTGTTGTGAGGGGGCCTCTTC
Source organism: Mustelus asterias (assembly GCF_964213995.1). Lineage (NCBI taxonomy): Eukaryota > Metazoa > Chordata > Chondrichthyes > Carcharhiniformes > Triakidae > Mustelus > Mustelus asterias. Next base: position 45,000,516 of record NC_135801.1, read on the forward strand.
GCCTTCTTGTTCACCTCCTGCAGCAAGACCGGTGTTGGGGATCATTGGAATGTCTCTGCACTGTTGTGCCATTATTCTTCCTGCTCAGATACCCTTTCTTGAAACTGCTGCACCTCCTTATAAGAGCTTCAGATTGACTTCAAACTAACGGTAAAAGGTGCTCTTATTAAACAAACTTGGGCCCCGTGCTGAGGAATGCAGCCCTTCAATAATGTGGTTTTTACAGGCTGTATACAACAACAATTGTAATAAGTAGGTAGCACCAAATTTGCAAGCAGTCGATGTTGGAAGGAATGGGCCAACAGCTAATCATTTGTTGTAATTCCTGTGTTAGTTTTTCTGGGCTATCCAACATTGCTCCCTGCAACTGTCAGCATTATTCCAAATCAACCCAGCTGCAGCTACTTTGTCTTATTCAAGTTTTGAAGCAGACAATGAAAGTGCCAAAGCTCCTGGTGGAAAGATAGGACAATCATATAGTATGCTAGCTTGGCATCAAGCTGGGTTTGCTTTTATTTTATTACCATAGTTCATACCATTTTTGTTGTTGTCAAATGTATAACTCAAGCATGGTTACTATTTTATATTTACTCCTAAATTGAGCCTCATGTTTCAGTAAGGCAATTTTTATCCTCAAAAAAATAAACAATAAAATGAACACCTTAAGGTTATTGCAAACTTATTTTATTTGCCAAGGAAATGAAGTGAAAAGGGAAAGATATTTACTTCTGAATTCATACCTAAATCAAAGTATTAGTTACTTTCAATTATATTTTGATTTTCTTACTGATAACTTGTAATTAAATATTCATGTTCACACTAAAATTCACCAAGCCATAAAAATCACAAGACAATAACATAGAAACATAGAAAAACTACAGCACAATACAGGCCCTTCAGCCCACAAAGTTGTGCCGAACATGTCCCTACCTTAGCGATTACTAGGCTTACCTATAACCCTCTATCATACTAAGTTCCATGTACTTATCTAAAAGTCTCTGAAAAGACCCTATCGAATCCGCCTCCACCACCATTGCTGGCAGTTCATTCCACGCACCCACCACCCTCGGAGTGAAAAACTTACCCCTGACATCTCCTCTGTACCTACTCCCCAGCACCTTAAACCTGTGTCCTCTAGTGGCAACCATTTCAGCCCTGGGAAAAAGCCTCTGACTATGCACTCGATCAACACCTCAACATCTTATACACCTCTATCAGGTCACCCCTCATCCTTCGTCTCTCCAAGGAGAAAAGGCCGAGCTCACTCAATCTATCCTCATAAGGCATGCTCCCCAACCCAGGCAACATCCTTGTAAATCTCCTCTGCACCCTTTCTATGGCTTCCACATCCTTCCTGTAATGAGGCGACCAGAACTGAGCACAGTACTCCAAGTGTGGTCTGACCAGGGTCTTATATAGCTGCAACATTATCTCACAACTCCTAAACTCAATTCCTCGATTGATGAAGGCCAGTACACCATACGCCTTCTTAACCACAGCCTCAACCTGCACAGCTGCTTTGAGCGTCCTATGAACTCGGACCCAAAGATCCTTCTGATCTTCCACTCTGCCAAGAGTCCTACCATTATTATATTCCGCCATCCTATTTGACCTGCCAAAATGATCCACCTCACACTTATCTGGGTTGAACTCCATCTGCCACTTCTCCGCCCAGTCTTGCATCCCATCAATGTCTCGCTGCAACTTCTGACATCCCTCCACACTATCCACAACACCTGCAACCTTTGTGTCATCAGCAAACTTACCAACCCATCCCTCCACTTCCTCATCCAGGTCATTTATAAAAATCACAAAGAGTAAGGGTCCCAGAACAGATCCCTGGGGCACTCCACTGGTGACCGACCTCCATGCAGAATATGACCCATCTATAACCACTCTTTGCCTTCTGTGGGCAAGCCAGTTCTGGATCCACAAAGCAATGTCCCCTTGGATCCCATGCCCCCCTCACTTTCTCAATAAGCCTTGCATGGGGCACCTTACAATTGCCTTGCTGAAGTCCATATATACTACATCTACTGCTCTTCCTTCATCAATGTGTTTAGTCACATCCTCAAAAAATTCAATCAGGCTCGTAAGGCATGATCTGCCTTTGACAATGCCGTGCATAACATTCATACAGTCTTTGCTTTTTGCTGTGGAGGGAAAGAATTCTTGCTCCATTTAAAAAGAAAATCCTTTTAATTTAATTTCTGATGTTATATAGTTACCCTCACCAAATTTAAAATGGAATTGTTTCTCCTGTTGCTGTTTTACTTGGCTGAGATACATCTGAAACCCATTACCGCTTTGCATTTCCAAATTTGTGAGGTGTTGACCTTTTACAGAAATTACTTGAAATATTGCTGATATTTAATTTATGGGATTAAAGATGACCACATTTTGGTGTTAATTTTTACTTTGGATGATGAACATTAAAACAGACAATATTGAATGATCTACTCATTACACATCTGTCAATTTTCATTCCCAGTAACCACAATGGGAATGAAATCCAATATTATGCACAGCATTGTACAAATTCAAAAAGACCAGATTTTCTCCCACCATGCTTTAATAGCAGAGCATTTGACATAAATTAGTCATTTTAAACTTCTAGAATATGGCATCAAGTTATTTTTCCTCATGTAGCCTCTGCTATATATTGTGAGAAAATGACTAAACCTGAGCTGCCTTTGTGTTGTGCCCCAATAAGAACAGCACTAAAAATTCAGTGAAAGGTCACTCCATTTGTCAACGTATGATGAGTCTTAGAATACTCCAGTAGAAAGCCATACAAAATGGTACTCTTGGTAGACAGTGCCATCTATCTTCAAGGCATTTATCTCTTACATTATTTTAAATAGAACTTCCACAATATTGTTACTGCTGACCCCAAACTATTGTTCATTGACTAACTTTTTAAATTGAAGCAGCTGGCATTAGTTTGACAGATCTGAACCTTGTATTGATGTGCAGTGCATTAACTCTCAAACTCCAATAAGTGGGGGGAAAAAGAGCGAGGAAGATAGGAGTAACACTATATTCTCTCTCCTATCCTTCTCCATGTACGATACGCTTTGTCTGTACAGCATGCAAGAAGCAATACTTTTCACTAAATACTAACACATGTGACAATAATACATCAAATCAAAACAAAAGAGTGGAGAAAGGGGAGAAAGAGAGAAGGAGGAAGAGAGGGATAGGGATAATTGGAAAGAGAGGAGGAGGAGAGGGAGAGAGAGGGAGGGGGCCTTCACATTACATGTTAGCTCCTGGATGTTGCTGCTCAGGTACACAGAAACAACGGTTAAGTAGGCAGGGACTGTTAGGAAGTGAGTGCCAGGATTTTGACTTAGTAACAGTGAAGGAATTGCAAGTCAGAATGGTGTGTGGCTTGGAGAGTTGGTGTTTCCATGCATTTCCTGTCTTTGTCCTTCTAGTTGGTAGAGGTCACAGGTTTCAAAGGTGCTGTCACAGAGTACAAACAACAAAGAAAAGTACAGCACAGGAACAGACCCTTCAGCTCTCCAAACCTGTGGTGATCATGATGCCCTAACTAAACTAAAAAAACCTTCTGCCCTTACTCGCTCCGTATTCCCATCCAGATGCTCCTTCAATGTTGCTAATGTGCTGGCTTCCACCACTTCTAGCAGCAGGTTCCGGCACCCATCACCCTTTGCGTGAAAATCTTCCCCCACACATTTCCCTTAAACTTTCCCCTTCTCACCTGGAACCTGTGCCCCCTTGTAATTGATACTTCCACCCTGGGAAAAAGCCTTTGACTATCCACCCTGTCTATGCCTCAACTTTGTAGACCTCTATCAGGTCTCCCCGCAGCTCTGTCTGTCCAGTGAGAACAATCCTAGTTTATTCAACCTCTCCTCGTAGTCAACACCCTCAAGACCAGGCAACATCCTGGTAAACATTCTCTGCACTCTCTCCAAAGCTTCCACATCCTTTTGGTAGTGTGGTGACCAGAACTGCATGCAATACTCCAAATGCAGCCTAACTAAGGTCTTATCTAGCTACACCATGATTTTCCAACTCTTGTACTCAAAGCCCTGGCTGATGCAGGCGAGCATGCCACAATCCTTTTTAATCACCTTGGTCACCTGTGTTGCCACTTTTAAGGAATTGTGCACCTGCACATCCAGATCCCTCTGTATATTAATGTTCTTAAGGGTTCTGCCATTTACAGTATAATTTACACCAAAATTGATCATCCAAAATGCTGCACTTCGCACTTGGCTGGATTAAACTCCATCTGCTGTTTCTATGCCCAAGTCTCCAATCTATCCATTCCCGGCACTATCAGCAACTCCACCAATCTTTGTGTCATCCGCAAACTTACTAATCAGACCCCTAACATTATCCTCCAGATCATTTATACATATTACAAACAACAGAGGTCCCAGCACTGATCCCTGCGGAATATCACTAGCTACAGATCTCCATTCTGAAAAGCATCCTTTCACTGCTACTCATCTTCTAGAACCAAGCCAGTTTTGTATCTTTCTAGCCTGCCCATCCCAAATCCCATCTGATTTTAGATTTTGTGCTAGTATGCATTGTAGGACCTTGTCAAATGCCTTACTAAAGTCCATATAAACTACATCCACAGCCCTTCCCTCATCAATTATCTTAGTCACCTTTTCAAAAAACTCACTCAAATTGGTGAGACATGACCTTCCCCATACAAAACCATGCTGCCTGTCACTAACCAGTCCATTTTCTTCCAAATGTGCATATATCCTGTCCCTCAGGATCTTCTCCAAAAGCTTCTCCACCACTGATGTCAGGCCTACCGGCCTATAATTTCCTGGATTATCCCTGCTTCCTTTAGAGTCATAGAGGTTTACAGCATGGAAACAGGCCCTTCGGCCCAACTTGTCCATGCCGCCCTTTTTCTTTGTACCCCCAAGTTAATCCCAATTGCCTGCATTTGGCCCATATCCCTCTATACCCATCTTACCCATGTAACTATCTAAATGCTTTTCAAAAGACAAAATTGTACCCACCTCTACTACTACCTCTGGCAGCTTGTTCCAGACACTCACCACCCCCTGTGAAAAAATTGGCCCTCTGGACACTTTTCTATCTCTCCCTTCTCACCTTAAACCTATGCCCTCTAGTTTTAGACTCCCCTACCTTTGGGAAAAGGTATTGACTATCTAGCTGATCTGTGCCCCTCATTATTTTATAGACCTCTATCAGGTCACCCCTCAGCCTCCTACACTCCAGAGAAAAAAGTGTCAGTCTATCCAGCCTCTCCTTATACCTCAAAACCATCAAGTCCCGGTAGCATCCTAGTAAATCTTTTCTGCACTCTTTCTAGTTTAATAATATCCTTTCTATAATAGGGTGACCAGAACTGCACACAGTCTTCCAAGTATGGCCTTACCAATGTCTTGTACAACTTCAACAAGACGTCCCAACTCCTGTATTCAATGTTCTGTCCGATGAAACCAAGCATGCCGAATGCCTTCTTCACCACGCTGTCCACTTGTGACTCCACTTTCAAGGAGCTATGAACCTGTATCCCTAGATCTCCAAGTTCTGTAATTCTCCCCAACGCCCCACCATTAACTGAGTAAGTCCTGTCCTGGTTCAATCTACCAAAATGCATCACCTCGCATTTCTTAAACAAGGGAACAACATTGGCTATTCTCCAGTAATAGAATCATAGAATCCCTACAGTGCAGAAGGAGGCCATTGGCCCATTGAGTCTGCACCGACCACAATGCCACCCAGGTCCTATTCCCGTAACCCCACATATTTACCCAATAATCCTCTGAGACTAGGGTCAATTTAGCATGCCCAATCAACCTAACCCACACATCTTTGGACTGTGGGAGGAAACTGGAGCACCCGGAGGAAACCCATGCAGATATGGGGAGAATGTACAAACTCCACACAGATAGTGACCCGAGGTCGGAATTCTCGGTCCCTGGTGCTCCGAGGCAGCAGTGCTAACCAATAACCCGTCTCTTGGCTGGACTGCTCCTTCTACTCCTAGGAAGGGTGTTGTTCAGTTTCAAGGTGGTGAATTCAAACACTTTCCTGGGATAAAGGACTCATTATTGTCTCTGTCCTCTGAAACCTTTGAAGTCACTTTAATCTATCTTCATGCTCTCTGGACAGCTTGAAGGCTTCCTAATCCACCTAGCCTGCACATCTTTGGACTGTGGGAGGAAACCAGAGCACCCAGAGGAAACCCATGCAGAGATGGGGAGAACATACAAACTCCAGTCACTCAAGGCTGGAATCGAACCTGGGTCCCTGGAGTGACGATGTGGAGATGCCGGCATTGGACTGAGGTATACACAGTAAGAGTTTTAACAACACCAGGTTAAAGTCCAACAGGTTTATTTGGTAGCAAATGCCATTAGCTTTTGGAGCGCTGCTCCTTTGTCAGATGGAGTGAAAATCTGCTCTCAAACAGGGCACAGAGACACAAAATCAAGATTATCAAGTTAAAATCAAGTTATGGAGTGAAACAGCAGTCCCAGCCATTGTGTCACCTTGCCACTGTTTATTGCAAGAGAATTTGTGTACAATAATATAGGAGCTTGGTTACCTAGTGTACTGTGTATAGTTTTGGTCCCCTTACCTCAAAGGATATTATTGCCATAGAGAGAGTGCAACAAAAGGTTCACATATTGTTCCAGGGATGGTGGGAATTGTCTTGAGATTGGGCAAACTGGGCCTGTATTCTCTAGAGTTTTGAAGAATGAAAGATGATCTCATTGAAACCTACAAAGTACTTAAAGAAATAGACAAGGTAGATGCAGGTAAGATGTTTCCCTTGGTTGGAGAGTCTAGAACCAGGGTGAACAATTCCAAACTAAAAGGGGATGCCACTTAGGACCAGGATGAGGAGAAATTTCTTTACGCACAGGGTTGTGAATCTTTGGAATTCTCTATCCCAGAGAGCTGGGGAAACTTAGTCATTGAGTAGATTTATGATTAATAACAAAGGGTTATGGGGATAATGTGGGTAAAAGGCATTCAAGTCAAATTTGTATTGAATGGTGGAGGAGGCTTGATGGGCTGAATGGCCTACTCCTGTTCCTCTGTTGTTCGGGCCACTCATGTAGAAGATCACGGGGTGAATTTTACTGTTCCGCCCGCCACTGTAATTGGAGCAGGCGAGGGACGGACCATGGAAAGGTCCTTTGACCTCGGGCAGGATTTTACAGTTTCAGGATGAGGGTGGCCAGAAAATTCCACCTCTCCCCTCACTGCGCCAAGTACTCTGCTTAGCAGTACACCCTTGAGTGGAACTTCATGCTGCTTAGGGTGCTGGCTTGTTCAAGTTGCTTCCTAATTAGTTCTGCTTTCTGTTCCTGATGGCAATCCCTGCAAATTTCTCCTTTTCAAAAATTGATAAACTCATTCTTTTAAAAGTTACTTTTGAATCTGTTGTCATCACCCTTTCAGGAAGTGTTCGAGGACAAATTTCAAAGTTGTTTTTAACCAAAGTGAGCTCTATTAACACTGCAACTGAAGATGTGCCTTCACTTTAAGTCGTGTTAAAGTGAAAGTGAAACTAACAGGATGTTAGTTGGGATGTGAATATGTTCCGGATGTGAGCTGTTTGGAGCAGTAGTTGCAGGCAGGCTGACTGACACACTCAGGGTCCGCAAGTTCCTTGTTTGATCCCCGAGTCCAGCAGCATGTCCTGGACATTCCTGCTCTGTTGCTTGTCGAGCAGCCAGCTCGCTGTCTCCGGACCGCTGCATTTCCGCCAGCCGGGGAACGAGAGTCAAGAGGCGGCTGCCGCTCACGCAGAAAAACTTTTCCAGCGGTTTGTAGTGAAGTATAATCGGAGCTACCCGGCAGGGGGTCCCCAGTTCATTCACAAATACCATGTATTCCAGGTAGAGTACTGTCTCCTCCTACTTTTCTATCATTCACAATCAGCCAAGTCAGATCGAAACAGGAAATTTGTTCTAAATCAACTACGATACAGCTTGCAAGCCCATTGCAATGTTAGGTCATGTTTAAGTAACTGCACTAAATAGTGGAGCAAATTCAAAGGAGACTGGCACTGGCAGTAAGCCAACAGGTTTGCATGAAATCTGGCCACATTGGGTTTTGGGATGTATTTTCTCTGCCTAATAACAAGCTACTCTCTCTGGTCAGGTACCATGCACATTGGCAACCTTGGACTTGCATGTGTTGGCCAGTGGTTGTGCTCGGCATGGTACTGCAATGATTTGCCGTTGCCTTCTGCGGGTTCTGACTGACCAGGAGATTCTCCCACTCATCGCCTGCCAAAAGACACAGTGGAAGGATGTGTAGATTGATGAACCTGCCTGGGCCAGGTTTATGCACTGTGGCCATCAAATCCTGGAGCAGGATGCAAACCCCCAGCTTAGGGCTGAGAGCCAGCCAGCTGCCACCACAGCAGCACAAGGCCTCCCTCCAATCCAAAGTTCAAAATGGGGTATTTAAAACTTAAGATGCATTCTCAACTTTCCTTCTTTTGAAAACACAGCAAAAAAAAATATTGTGAGGGAAAGTATTAGATAAGATGTTAGAACATACCAAAGAGAAGAAAACATTGGGACTAAAGTAATGGCTGGATTTTCCAGTCAGCAGTTCCCTCTGCTAATGTTGAAGAAAGCTACCCACAAAGAGCTAGTGGTTTCTGTACTATAGTTTTCTTCTTTCTTGATGTCAGTTTGAACATGGCATCAGGTCAGGGGGATTATCAAGTCTCCAACAACAGTGATGTCAGCAAGCAGGGTAAGCATCAAATCACATTGAAGTATTCTCACGAACAGCAGACGAGGAAGTTAAAAGCACTGAGTATCTTATGCAACTCAACATTTCAGATACATGTTTATGATTAGATCAAGATAGAGGTTGACATATAATATACCTCCTAAAAATAATTTGGAATTGATCATAATGGAGAGGTTTGACATTCCACAATTATACCATTAATTTTCCCAGGTCGGTAATGCTGTTTAACAGTCACCATAAAGTTGGTGTCATTTTATTACAAATGCTTTATAAAGATGTTTCCGCAAAGTTGCACATGAACAATATATTTTGTATGAGAGTAATTTTATCCTCAGAATGAGTGTTCAATTTAAAATAACCTAGCAACAAAGCCTTTTTACTTAAAAGAAAAATGTTTGTTTCACCTGGAAGTTAAAAAAAAAACTTCACCTTTTCTCAAGTTTATTTATTAGTATCACAAGTAGACTGCACTGCAATGAAGTACTGTGAAAATCCCCTGGTCAGGCACACTGAGGGAGAATTTAGCATGGCCAATGCACCTAACCAGCACATCTTTCAGACTATGGGAGGAAACCGGACACCTGGAGGAAACCTATGTAGACACAGGGAAAATGTACAGACTCTGCATAGACTGTGACCAAGGCCAAGAATCGAACCTGGGTCCCTGACACTGAGGCAGAAATAGTGGCACATCTGTGCCACCCTTAGTTGAAGTTATTAACACAAAGATATAGATATATAGATATATATAAATAATATACATACACACACACGTAGTTGGTGCAGGCCCAATATGTTTTGAAGTTGAGATGTTGTATTATCTGAAGTGAAGTTCCTGGAGTTGTAATGGTGTCTCTGCATTTGCAATGACTTCCACTGTTGAGCTGCCAGATGTAGTTTTAACAGGCAAGTCTCACTGGTGAATGGAAGTTTGCAGGGTTGAGAAAGTTCCTTTCTTTTGATTCTGCAAGGGTAGCACTTTTAAACTGCCTAGTTACTTACAGCAGAATCCATTTCTAGCTGTCTTTCTCCAGACTGAAGCATCTTCAAGGTGGATCTTTGTGTTGCAGCCAGCTTCCTGTCCATTTCATAGAAACATAGAAAAACTACAGCACAAACAGGCCCTTCGGCCCACAAGTTGTGCCGAACACATCCCTACCTTCTAGACCTATCTATAAACCCTCCATCCTATTAAGCTCCATGTACTCATCCAGGAGTCTCTTAAAAGATCCTATAGAAACATAGAAAATGTTTTTTTTCAGGAAATGGAAGATGACTAGTTATCATGTGACCTGGACATAATGCCAGATCATCTTCCAAATAAGGCACCAATACTTCAAACAGTCCTTCTGTCACCTGTGGTTATTAGCATTTGTTTGACCCAAGGCAACATCTACACTGTTACAATGAGGTGTTAAAATTTTTTATTATTGCCTGGATGAGACCACAGCCTCAACTCCACATGCCTGCCTACCCCAGATGATCTTCCATCAGCTGCTCACCATAACTTAATAACCAATTGTCACCTGTTAATCCTCTTGAGTTAAGCATGGTCTTGTCTACATATGGGTGGCGGTGGTTGATTCAACAAGAAATCATGTGATCATCAGAATCCTGATTGAAATGTTTTACAAAAGGATTAAAACAAGGATTTTTTAAATTCAAAATTCACATTACTTAAAGGTATTCTTAAAATGCATTTTTCTTTTGAAATTTATGACACTTATGAAAGACTGCTGCAACACATTAAACACCCGAGTACATCTCATTCAACTGGGTGTAACTTTCTCAAGGATCTTGACAATGTTTCTGTTAGTTCACTGCGAAAAGATTGCATTTGGTTATTGTAGGGGATGATAGCAGGGGTCTCAATAGCACCGCCCCTGGTAGAGTGTAGAATCAGAGATAGCAACTTCTATATCTTTGTGATTGCAGTTCAGTAGAGCAATGCTAGCCAGTTTCACCATAATTACCAATGGCAACATCCAGGCCCACATGGAAAATGCAAGGAAATAAAATTGGTCAAAATTAATTTTGGAATCATAGAAATTGCTTTGAATTACATTCCAAAACAGAGCATTTGGCTCAGCTGGTGTTGCATGCACTACACAGGCATCCTCCCATGCTACTTCATTTAACCCCTTCAGCATCTCATTGCTTTTTCCCTTGCATGCATCTATGCTATCCATCCTACCATATCTTGCGCAGTAGCAAGTTCCACATTCGAACTCCTCTGTTGGTAATGTTCCTCCTGAGGTCCACATTTTTTCTTTCTACCCTATCAAACTCCTTTATAATTTTGCGGAGCTCTATTAGGTTACCCTCAAGCTACATTTCTCAAAGTTCAGTGTGTTAATTTTTTAATGATTATTCTAACCTCTGAGTTCTGGCATTAGGCTAATAATTTTGCTCTTGTGCCTTTGGCAGTTTCATTTTGTAAGGTTACTCTGAATATTTTTCAATTACAGAGAATATGGTCAGAGTGGATTGATTTTAAAATCAACACCTCTTCTGTCTGTTCAAATTTAAAACAGAAGGATTGGGACATCCATAGTATTAAAGGGTTGGATGGAGAAAAATTTGTTGAGTGTATTCTGGAGAAATTTCTCATTCAGTATGTGGATGGCCTGACTAGACAGGGGGCAAAACTTAACCTCCTCTTGGGAAATCAGGAAGGGCAGGTAACAGAAGTGTTAGTGAGGGATCACTTTGGGACCAGTGACCATAATTCCATGTGTTTTAAGATAGCTATGGCTCAAAAGTTAATTCTAAATTGGGGCAAGGCCAATTTTGATGGTATCAGGCAGGAACTTTCAGAAGTTAATTGGGGGAGTCTGTGGGAAGGCTAAGGGACGTCTGGTAAGTGGGAGGTTTTCAAAAGTGTGTTAACCAGGGTTCAGGGTAAGCACATTCCTCTTATAGTGAAGGGCAAAGCTAGCAGAAGTAGGGAACTCTGGATGACTCGAGATATTGAGGCCCTGGTCAAGAAGAAGGAGGAGGCACATAACATGCATAGGCAGCTGGGATCAAGTGAATCCCTTGGAGTTTAGGGAGTGTAGGAGTAGAGTTGAGAGTTTAATTTAGATAAATGCGAGGTGATGCATTTTGGTAGATTGAACCAGGGCAGGACTTAGTCAATGGTAGGGTGTTAGGGAGAGTCACAGAACAGAAATCTAGGGGTACAGGTTCATAGTTCCTTGAAAGTGGAGTCACAGGTGGACAGAGTGGTGAAGGCGGCATTCAGCATGCTTGGTTTCATTGGTCAGAACATTGAATACAGGAGTTGGGACATCTTGAAGTTGTACAAGACATTGGTAAGGCCACACTTGGAACACTGTATAGTTCTGGTCACCCTATTATAGAAAGGATATTATTAAACTAGAACGAGTGCAGAAACGATTTACTAGGATGCTACTGGGACTTGATGTATTGAGTTATAAGGAGAGGCTGGATAGACTGGGACTTTTTTTCTCTGGAGCATAGAAGGCCGAGGAGTGATCTTATAGAGGTCTATAAAATAATGAGGGGCATAGATCAGCTAGATAGTCAATATCTTTTCCCAAAGGTAGGGGAGTCTAAAACTAGAGGGCATAGGTTTAAGGTGAGAGGGGAGAGATACAGAAGTGTCCAGAGGGGCAATTTTTTCCACAGAGGGTGGTGAGTGTCTGGAACAAGCTGCCAGAGATAGTAGTAGAGGCGGGTACAATTTTCGTCTTTTAAAAAGCGTTTAGAAAGTTACATGGGTAAGATAGGTATAGAGGGATATGGGCCAAATGCGGAAATTGGGACTAGCTTCAAGGTTAAAAAAAGGGCAGCATGGACAAGTTGGGCCCAGGGACCAGTTTCCATGCTGTAAACCTCTGACTATACGAATTAGGAGCAGGAGTAGATCACTGACTTGGTCATTCAATACCATAGTTGATCTAATTGGAACTGCCTATCCCAGATGATCTTCCATCACCTACTCATCAAGAATCTATCTACTTCTTTGATGCGGCTTCGACTATATTTTGAAGAAGAGTTCCAAGGACTCAAAGTTCAGGCAACCCAGGAGGTGCACTGGTGTTGGGAAGGGGGATTTGGAGGAGCTGAGGAGGGCCAGGGTCGCCTGGGTAGAAGACTCTGGCATGGGTTTCAGTGCTTCCCTCCCCCTTGGGGTATCCATGGGCCCCAGGACACTCCATGGGATGAAGGGGCATCTGGAGTGAGCGCAAGGCCTTTGCATCACTTGGCTTTGCTAGACCTGGAGGTCCAACTCTGTCTTGTGTGCGAGCCCTCAGCAATAGGCCTCTGCGTCTGGAAAATGCACTGGATCCCTTCGGCAAGTGCCCTTGAGACTGGCCCAAGCTCTTGAGGCCTGCAGCCATGGCTCGCTATGTTCCGAGCATGTGCCCGAGGCCCTCAGTCCTGAGACTCGACATTGGATCCTGCCACCCATGGTGGCCATTCCTTGCCCCAGGCTTTCCACTGCGATTGCCACTTAGTGTTGGTCTGGGTGCCATGCAATGCCAGCACCATCTCCTGCACTTAAGTCTGTGGGTCTCCTCCAAACAGCCTGTTGCTGGAATGTTGCTGACAGCCCCTCCTGTAATCCCCAGCTCTGCTTCTGCATCTCCAGCAGCTTCAGGAGAACTGATCTCAGTGGCTTGGCACCTGGCTGGAGGCCAGCTGTCTCCTTGGCTCCGGCGACTTTTGCTTCCCTGAGCCCATGATATTCCCACTTCCATCTGATGTGCATCAATGGCTGTATTGTTCTCACCAGAAAGTGCCCGAGAACCATCACCGCTAACATGTCCCACCCTGGTGACTGGAAGTATCATCGGAGCCTTCCTCTGAGCTGTTGACTGGGTCTCCGTGGGGTTAGCAGGGAGACTCCTGAAGGTCTGGGCTCATCAAGTTCTGCTCCTGCAAAAGGCAGCACATGGGTAAGTGCAAGGCAGGGGCAAGTATCTGGGCAGATTGCAACTTGCTTGAGATAAGTCACCTGAATGTCCAAAGATGTGCAGGTTAGGTGGATTGGCCATTCTAAATTGCCCCTTGTCAGGGGGACTAGCAAAGATAAATGCGTGGGGTTATGGGGATGGGACCTGGGTAGGATTGTGGTCGTGGAGACTCACTGGGCCGAGTGACCTCCTTCTGCACTGTAGGATTCTATGATTCTGTGAATGAAGGTTTGTGGCTCACCCCGACCTGGCTGTCCATCACCACTATCCTCTGACTCTCCCAACAGCTCCAAAACACACTCCTCGAAAACGGTGAGGACTCCACCTCTGGTCTGCACACATTCCCAGCAATTATGGGTCATCTTCTCCTGTGGGGGCAGAAAGTGGGGGGGGTTTGAAACCCTGATGGCTGGAAGGATGCAGAGTGTGTATGTAGGGGCTGTGCCTCAGCAGGCAGGGGCTTATCAAGCAGGGTGCCACAAGGGTTGGAGGAAAGTGCTGGGGATTGGGAGTGTCAGGAAGTGGCTCAACATGGGTCTCTCCTTGTGGCTTAAATGCTCCATCCAGGCAACATCCTGGTGAACTTCCTCTGTACCCCTTCCAGTGCAATCACATCCTTCCTATAGTGAGGTGACCAGAACTGCACACAGTCATCCAACTGTGGCCTAATCAACATTCTGTATAACTTCAAAATAACCTCCTTGCCCTTCTGCTCTGTGCCACAACTGATAAAAGCAAGTGTCCCATATGCCTTCTTAATTACCCCATTCACCTGATCTGCCACCTTGTGAATAAGTATCCCAAGATCCAACTGTTCCACTGAGCTTCCTTGTGTCCTGTCATTCATTAAATATTCCCTTGTCATGTTACTTCTTCCAAAGTGCATCACCTCACACTTATCAGGGTTAAGTACCATCTGCCACTGACCAATCCATCTATATTTTCCTGTAACCCATGACTTTCTTCTTCACTAATTACCACCCTACCAATCTTGGTGTCATCTGCAAAATAAAACAAACAATAAGGGTCCCAGCACTGATCCCTGTGGTACACACTGGACACCAGCCTCCAGTCACTTTAACAGCCTTCCACCACTACAATGAGTCCTATTTTGAACCAGTTTCTGATCCATCTCACCAGGTTTCCCTGAATTCCATGTGCTTTAATCTTCAGTCTCCCATGTGGGACCTTGTCAAAGGCTTTGCTAAAATTCATATAAACTACATCAGCTGAACTGCCCTTATCCACACACTCCGATCACATTTTCAAAAAAATTCTAATAAATCTGTTAGAACAAAGAAAATTACAGCACAGGAACAGGCCCTTCAACCCTCCAAGCCTGTACCAACCATGCTGCCCAACTGAACTAAAACCCCCTACCTTTCTGGGGACCATATCCCTCTTCCCATCCTATTCATGTATTTGTCCAGATGCCACTTAAAAGTCACTACTGTATCTGCTTCCACTACCTCCCCCATCAGCGAGTTCCAGGCACCCACCATCCTGTGTAAAAAAAACTTGCCTCATATCCCTTTTAAACCTTAAACTTATGCCCCCTAATAATTGACTCTTCCACCCTGGGAAAAAGTTTCTGACTATTCAATCTGTCCATGCCCCTCAATCTTGTAGACTTCTATCAGGTCGCCCCTCAACCTCAGTCATTCCAGTGAGAATAAACCAAGTTTCTCCTCATAGCTAATGCCCTCCATACCAGGAAACATCTTGGTAAATCTTCTGTACCCAAATTGCTACTACCACCCCACAAACAAATTGTCAACATAGTGCCAGTAAAACATTGCAGGGTCTACTTTCAACTGGCAACAGCCTAAATTTAACAAAACCGACCTTACCAAAAAATACCATTTAAAATATCATATCAATACACATTTAACTTCCATAGTACCCCCGTGTTAGTTGCCTCCTTGGGATGACAGAGAAAAGTGTCTCTCTGAAGCTGATGCCTCTTGCCGTAGGTAAATCCACCCTTAAATCCTGGTCTTCTAAGTTTTCTTGAAATTCCCTTGCCATAAGCCTGGCCTTTGCCTTACAAGTTCCATCAGGAAGCACCTTTTCTGTGCAAATCCATCTGAGAGATAGAGCTCTTTGTCTCCTATCTGGTACTGTCACGTAAAACCCAAATTCACTCCAACTGTGCAGTTCTAGTTGTTTGACATCTTATATAACTTTTTCATCTAATTTATTGGAAGCCACCAAAATCTCACGAGCACATGGGCTTCTACTCCTAGTAGCATTTGTAGTCTTATCCCTATTCCGAGACCTTGTCAAGCTATGTCCCCTATCCTGCCTGATATCATGTTCTGTACTACCATTGTTTGATCTTTCCCCCCTGCTGTGGGATGTTCTTTCAATAGTTCTCGATCTGTTCCTGTGATCACGTTCACTATCAGACTTACTATCTGAACTGGCACGATGTTCCTGTGCCCTCCATTTTGAACTTCCATGTTTCCAATCCCTGGTCTTGACATCATCCCCTGTATTCTGTACATTCACAGTAAGAAGTCTCACCAGGTTAAAGTCCAACAGGTTTATTTGGTAGCAAAAGCTACTAGCTTTCGGAGCGCTGCTCCTTTGTCAGGCAAGTGGGAGTTCTGTTCACAAACAGGGCATGTAAAGAGACAAACTCAATTTACAAAATAATGATTGGAATGCGAGTCTTCACAGGGATATAAGATGTTGAGAGGCATAGATCGGGTGGACTCTGAGGCTTTTTCCCAGGGTGGAAATGGCTGCTACGAGAGGACACAGGTTTAAGGTGCTGGGGGGGGTAGGTACAGGGGAAATGTTAGGGGGAAATTTTTCACACAGAGGGTGGTGGGCGAGTGGAATCAGCTGCCGTCAGTGGTGGTGGAGGCAAACTCAATAGGGTCTTTTAAGAGACTCCTGGATGAGTACATGGGACTTAATAGGATGGAGGGTTATAGGCTTAAAAGATAGGGATATGTTCGGCACAACTTGTGGGGCCAAAGGGCCTGTTTTGTGCTGTAGTTTTTCTATGTTTCTATGTAATCAAGTCTTAAAGGTACAGACAATGTGAGTGGAGAGAGCGTTAAGCACAGGTTAAAGAGATGTGTATAGTCTCCAGCCAGGACAGTTAATTAGAGAGATTTTGCAAGCCCAGGCAAGTCGTGGGGGTGCATTCAACCAGTGTTCATACTTTCCAGTGGCCTTCCCTGCTCTACTAATGACAGCAGCATCCTTCCATTGACTGGACCCTTCAGGCATGTATGTCACTTTTGCACCAACTTTTGGCAGCTGTTCTTTTGGAAAAATGGCCTGTTCTAATTCAGGAGTATTGTGTTCCACGACAAGTACCCTGTCTATTTTAAGTAACTAGTCCTCAGTTCTGTAACACAAGACCCTGGTTCCTCATCATGTTTGTCTCCTCTTTCTAAATTTGTAAGTTTATAATTTGTACCCATTGTCCTTGATGAATGTACCCCAACAGTCTGATTACCATGTTGCAAAACAATTATTTTGCCATCTACGCCTATAACTTTCCCGGGCCTTTCCATTCATTGAAATTGTCTCTTATAGTAAGTATACTATGTCTCCTTGTTGAAAAACAGTATTTGATGGCCATACATTGTGTCTTAAAGCTCTGAATTCTTTGAGACTTCTGCTTCCAAAAATGCTCTTCTACTTGTACGCAATGCATTTAAGTGCTCAGCAAAAACAGAGCTAATTTAGAATCATAGAATCCTACAGTGCACAAGGAGGCCATTTGGCCCATCGAGTCTGCACTGACCACAATCCCACCCAGGCCGTATCTCCATACATTTAACTTAGCTAGTCCTGCTGACACTAAGGGGCAATTTAGCATGGCCAGTTCACCTAACCCGCACGTCTTTGGACTGTGGGAGGAAACTGGAGCACCTGGAAGAAACCCACGCAGACACAGGGAGAATGTGCAAACTCCAGTGACCAAAGCTGAGAATTGAACCCAGGTCCCTGGCGCTGTGAGGCAGTAGTGCTAACCACTGTGCCACCCTATTAGAACCATAGAAAATTACAGCTCAGAAACAGACCTTTTGGCCCTTCTGGTCTGTACCGAACCATTTTATGCCTAGTCCCACTGACCTGCACTTGGACCATATCCCTCCACACCCCTCTCATCCATGAACCCGTCCAAGTTTTTCTTCAATGTTAAAAGCATTTACCACTTTACCCGGCAGCTCATTCCACACTCCCACCACTCTCTGCGTGAAGAAGCCCCCCCACCCCTGTAATATTCCCTTTAAACTTTTCTCCTTTCACCCTTAACCCATGCCCTCTGGTTTTTTTTCTCCCCTAGCCTCAGCGGAAAAAGCCTGCTTGCATTCACTCTATCTATACCCATCAAAATCTTATACACCTCTATCAAATCTCCCCTCATTCTTCTATGCTCCAGGGAATAAAGTCCCAACCTATTCAACCTCTCTCTGTAACTCAGCTTCTCAAGTCCCGGCAACATCCTTGTGAAACTTCTCTGCACTCTTTCAACCTTATTTACATCCTTCCTGTAACTAGGTGACCAAAACTGTACACAATACTCCAAATTCGGCCTCACCAATGCCTTATATAACCTTACCACAACACTCCAACTTTTATACTCGATACTCCAATTTATAAAGGCCAATGTACCAACGGCACTCTTTACGACCCTATCCACCTGTGACGTCACTTTGAGGGAATTCTGTACCTGCATTCCCAGATCCCTCTGTTCAACTGCACTCTTCAGAGTCCTACCATTTACCCTGTACGTTCTACTTTGGTTGTCCTTCCAAAGTGCAAAATTTCACTTGTCCGCGTTAAATTCCATTTGCCATTTTTCTAGTTGGTCCAAATCCCTCTGCAAGCTTTGAAAACCTTCCTCACTGTCCACTACACCTCCAATCTTTGTATCATCAGCAAATTTGCTGATCCAATTTACCACATTATCATCCAGATCATTGATATAGATGACAAACAACAATGGACCCAACACCGATCCCTGCGGCACACCACTAGTCACAGGCCTCCACTCAGAAGCAATCCCCCACAACCACTTTCTGGCTTCTTCCATTGAGCCAGTGTCTAATCCAATTTATTACCTCCCCATGTATGCCCAGCGACTGAACCTTCCTAACTAACCTCCCATGAGGGACCTTGTCAAAGGCCTTGCTGAAATCCAGGTAGACAACATCCACTGCCTTCCCTTCATCCACTGTCCTGGTAACCTCCTCGAAAAACTCTAATAGATTGGTCAAACATGACCTACCACGCACAAAGCCATGTTGACTCTCCCTAATAAGTCCCTGTCTATCCAAATATTTGTAGATCCTATCCCTTATCACACCTTCCAATAACTTGCTCACCACCTACGTCAAACTTACTGGCCTATAATTTCCTGGATTTCTTTTGGAACCTTTTTTAAACAACGGAACAACATGAGCCACTCTTCAATCATCCGGCACCTCCCCCGTGAATAGTGACATTTTAAATACGTCTGCCAGGGCCCCTGCAAGTTCAACACTAGCTTCCCTCAAGGTCCGTGGGAATACCCTGTCCGGTCCTGGGGATTTATCCACTCTGATTTGCCTCAAGACAGCAAGCACCTCCTCCCCTTTAATCTGTAAAGGTTTCATGACCTCCCTACCTGTTTGCTCCGTTTCCTCAGTAAATACGGATGCATAAAAACCATTTAGTATCTCCCCCATCTCTTTTGGTTCCATACACAGTCTACCACTCTGGTCTTGTAGTCCCTTCCCAAGTTGGAGGCGAGATTTTCAAACTGGATGGAATTTTAGGATTCTTACCAACTACTAATTGATAGGGACTATATCCCCCATCCAGGCGCAACAAATTCTTTGCATGTACCACCTATGCCAAGGCTGAATTTAACTTGCAATTTGGTCTATCTGCCAACATTTTCTGGAGCATGTCATCTATTACAGCATGGTTTCTCTCACACACCCCATTACTTAATGGGCTTTCTGCAGCCATACTCATGACCATGATATTCATGTTTTCACACATATCCCTAAACTCATAGTTAGCAAATTCCCCCTCCCCCCATTTTTCTGGTGGCCCCATTCCTGTCCCTATCCATTTTTCCATGTTCTGATCTAAAAAATTATTCTTTACTAGGTAAAACAGTTGATTGTAGATTTAACGACCAGATTTAGTCAAAGTGCAAAATGAATATATTGTTTGCTTTATCCCAGCTCTTAAGGTCCATGGCCATAATGTCATTAAAATCTCTGACCAAAAGTAGAGTTACTATGGGTGGTGATGGTGTCCTTCTGTACCGAGGAGATGGATGCACAAATTGCCAATGCAGTTTCAATACAATGAGCTTTTTAATCCCATTTCTGGCTGCTAATAACACTTCCTTAACCTCTTTACCCAAAAAATTGTCATTAATGGAATACAATAGTGTCCTGACTGTGTACATTGCAAGTCCACTGTTTTTCCAAAAACTGTTGCCATATCATTTTTCATATCCAGTGTCATAGAACATAGAACAGTACAGCACAGAACAGGCCCTTCGGCCCACAATGTTGTGCCGAGCTTTATCTGAAACCAAGATCAAGCTATCCCACTCACTATCATCCTGGTGTGCTCCATGTGCCTATCCAATAACCGCTTAAATGTTCCTAAAGTGTCTGACTCCACTATCACTGCAGGCAGTCCATTCCACACCCCAACCACTCTCTGCGTAAAGAACCTACCTCTGATATCCTTCCTGTATCTCCCACCACGAACCCTATAGTTATGCCCCCTTGTAATAGCTCCATCCACCCGAGGAAATAGTCTTTGAACGTTCACTCTATCTATTCCCTTCATCATTTTATAAACCTCTATTACGTCTCCCCTCAGCCTCCTCCGCTCCAGAGAGAACAGCCCTAGCTCCCGCAACCTTTCCTCATAAGACCTACCCTCCAAACCAGGCAGCATCCTGGTAAATCTCCTCTGCACTCTTTCCAGCGCTTCCACATCCTTCCTATAGTGAGGTGACCAGAACTGCACACAATACTCCAAATGTGGTCTCACCAAGGTCCTGTACAGTTGCAGCATAACCCCACGGCCCTTAAACTCCAACCCCCTGTTAATAAAAGCTAACACACTATAGGCCTTCTTCACAGCTCTATCCACTTGAGTGGCAACCTTTAGAGATCTGTGGATATGAACCCCAAGATCTCTGTTCCTCTACATTCTTCAGAACCCTACCTTTGACCCTGTAATCCACATTTAAATTAGTCCTACCAAAATGAATCACCTCACATTTATCAGGGTTAAACTCCATTTGCCATTTTTCAGCCCAGCTTTGCATCCTATCTATGTCTCTTTGCAGCCTACAACAGCCCTCCACCTCATCCACTACTCCACCAATCTTGGTGTCATCAGCAAATTTACTGATCCACCCTTCAGCCCCCTCCTGTAAGTCATTAATAAAAATCACAAAGAGCAGAGGACCAAGCACTGATCCCTGCAGCACTCCGCTAGCAACCTGCCTCCAATCCGAAAATTTTCCATCGACCACCACCCTCTGTCTTCGATCAGACAGCCAGTTACCTATCCAATTAGCCAACTTTCCCTCTATCCCACACCTCCTCACTTTCATCATAAGCCGACCATGGGGGACCTTATCAAACGCCTTACTAAAATCCATGTATATGACATCAACTGCCCTACCTTCATCAACACACTTAGTTACCTCCTCAAAAAATTCAATCAAATTTGTGAGGCACGACTTGCCCTTCACGAATCCGTGCTGACCATCCCGGATTAATCCGCATCTTTCTAAATGGTCGTAAATCCCATCTCTAAGGACCTTTTCCATCAATTTACCAACCACCGAAGTAAGACTAACCGGTCTATAATTACCAGGGTAATTTCTATTCCCTTTCTTAAACAGAGGAACAACATTCGCCATTCTCCAGTCCTCTGGCACCATCCCCGTGGACAGCGAGGACCCAAAGATCAAAGCCAAAGGCTCTGCAATCTCATCCCTTGCCTCCCAAAGAATCCTAGGATACATTTCATCAGGCCCAGGGGACTTATCGACCTTCCATTTATTCAAAACTGCCAGGACACCCTCCCTCCGAACATCTATTTCCTCCAGCCTATTAGCCTGTAACACCTTCTCGTCCTCAAAAACATGGCCCCTCTCCTTGGTGAGCACTGAAGAAAAGTATTCATTCATCACCTCGCCTATCTCTACTGACTCCATACACAAGTTCCCACTACTATCCTTGACCGGCCCTAACCTCACCCTGGTCATTCTTTTATTCCTCACATAAGAGTAAAAAGCCTTGGGGTTTTCCTTGATCCGACCCGCCAAGGACTTCTCATGTCCCCTCCTAGCTCTCCTAAGCCCCTTTTTCAGCTCATTCCTTGCTAACTTGTAACCCTCAATCGACCCATCTGAACCTTGTTTCCTCATCCCTACATAAGCTTCCCTCTTCCTTTTCACAAGACATGTTTCATGCCCAGGGCCTGATGGAATCTATCCAAGGCTGCTCAGGGAGACGAGAGATGAAATCGCTGGGCCTCTGACGCAAATCTTTGTCTCGTCACTGGACGCAGGTGAGGTCCCAGAGGATTGGAGGATAGCTAATGTGGTCCCGTTATTTAAGAAGGGTAGGAAGGATAACCCGGGTAATTATAGGCCGGTGAGCTTGACGTCCGTGGTGGGGAAGTTGTTGGAGAAGATTCTTAGAGATAGGATGTATGCGCATTTAGAAAGGAATAAACTCATTAACGATAGTCAGCATGGTTTTGTGAGAGGGAGGTTATGCCTCACTAACCTGGTGGAGTTTTTTGAAGTGACCAAAATGGTTGACGAGGGACGGGCCGTGGATGTCGTCTATATGGACTTTAGTAAAGCGTTTGACAAAGTCCCTCATGGTAGGCTGGTTCAAAAGGTTGGATCTCATCGGATAAAGGGGGAGGTGGCTAGATGGGTGGAGAACTGGCTTGGTCACAGAAGACAGAGGGTGGTAGTGGAAGGGTCTTTTTCTGGCTGGAGGCCTGTGACTAGTGGTGTTCTGCAGGGCTCTGTATTGGGACCTCTGCTGTTTGTGATTTATATAAATGATCTGGAAGAAGGTGTAACTGGGGTGATCAGTAAGTTTGCGGACGACACAAAATTGGCAAGACTTGCAGATAGTGAGGAGCATTGTCAGAAGCTACAGAAGGATATAGATAGGCTGGAAATTTGGGCAAAGAAATGGCAGATGGAGTTCAATCCTGATAAATGCGAAGTGATGCATTTTGGTAGAAATAATGTAGGGAGGAGCTATATGATAAATACATAGAAACATAGAAACATAGAAACCCTACAGTGCAGAAGGAGGCCATTCGGCCCATCGAGTCTGCACCGACCACAATCCCCCCCAGGCCCTACCCCCACATATTTTACCCGCTAATCCCTCTAACCTACGCATCCATCCCACGACTCTAAGGGACAATTTTTAACCTGGCCAATCAACCTAACCCGCACATCTTTGGACTGTGGGAGGAAACCGGAGCACCCGGAGGAAACCCACGCAGACACGAGGAGAATGTGCAAACTCCACACAGACAGTGACCCGAGCCGGGAATCGAACCCGGGACCCTGGAGCTGTGAAGCAGCAGTGCTAACCACTGTGCTACCGTGCCACCCTATGGCAGAACCATAAAGGGTGTAGATACACAGAAGGACCTGGGTGTGCAAGTCCACAGATCCTTGAAAGTGACGTCACAGGTGGAGAAGGTGGTGAAGAAGGCATATGGCATGCTTGCCCTCTTTTTAGGTCAAACCAAACCAAGTAAACAAACTCAGATTAAATCAGGACAAAGTAAAAGGGGCAGCTCCCCAAAAAGGAGGCTTTATAGGACAGGGCATAGAGTATAAAAGTTGGGGTCTAATGTTGGAGATGTATAGAACATTGGTTCGGCCGCATCTGGAATACTGCGTCCAGTTCTGGTCGCCACACTACCAGAAGGACGTGGAGGCTTTGGAGAGAGTACAGAGGAGGTTTACCAGGATGTTACCTGGTCTGGAGGGGCTTAGTTATGAGGAGAGATTGGGTAAACTGGGGTTGTTCTCCCTGGAAAGACAGAGGATGAGGGGAGACTTAATAGGAGGTGCATAAAATTATGAAAGGCATAGATAGGGTGAACGGTGGGAAGCTTTTCCCCAGGTCGGTGGTGACGTTCACGAGTGGTCATAGGTTCAACGTGAAGGGGGGGGGGTTTAACACAGATATCAGACGGACATATTTTACACAGAGGGTGGTGGGGGCCTGGAATGCGCTGCCAGGCAAGGTGGTGGAGGCGGACACACTGGGAATATTTCAGACTTATCTAGACAGCCATATGAATGGAGTGGGGTTGGAGGGATACAAAAGAATGGTCTAGTTTGGACCAGGGAGCGGCGCGGGCTTGGAGGGCCGAAGGGCCTGTTCCTGTGCTGTATTGTTCTTTGTTCTTTATGTGTACTTTCTTCATTGACGGTCTACTCAGAAGCAAAGGTATCTCACTTGACGCAACATCATAGTCATGCTAATGAAATGATTCACTCCAGCAATATTGTAAGGGATCAATACTCTTTTTAGAGATTTCAGGGTATTATCATCCCCAAACCTGAAACTTTCAAATTCTTGAAATGCTGAAAATCAGAACAAGTTTAAAGAGTCCATGTAACATTTTGACCAGTCAATTCCACACACAGTAGATGCGCAGCCACTGCCTAATGTGGCACAATTGAAGGACTCTGCAACCAAAACTCTCATTACAGGAGTAAGATTTTTCGTTAATAGGACAATTCCTTCTTTCTGGTCACTATCCTTTTCCTCCTCCAATTTTGCCGTGTCATGTGTAGCTTCAAACACTATTGAATTGTTTCAGATAGTTGAAAGCATGAAATTTAGAGTCACACCGAAAACACCGATTTATCATACTTTGGGCGTTTCTGGGGTTAATTTTCCATTACCATTCTCCATATCCTTCCTCCTGCTACAAGTATTAAAGCAGTTTCTGACCTCAATTTCTGGGTCCCAATCTTCTGCCATACTATTGTAGCCTGCTTGTGCCTGTACAATCTCACCATTCTGTTAATAGTGTATCTTCCACTTTCTGCTTTATCACTGACTAATCCATTTGTGCCGTAAGAGGCATGGGATAAAATGTTTCCCCAAAAGTTTCTTCAAGGCCTCTGTCATTTGATCGAATAAGGTATTATCTGCAAACTTAACTCCTGTCAAAACCAGGAGCCTATCCAGCTTTGAGAAAGGGTCATCTGGACGCAAAATGTCAGCTCTTCTCTCCCTACAGATGCTGCCAGACCTGCTGAGATTTTCCAGCATTCACTTTTGGAACCTATCCATATTGGTCACTTCAGCACAGTCCAGTAACTTAAATGCCAACACAGACTGTGGAAATTCCAGGTGGTGTTTCTGTAGCATTTTATAGAGCCTACTAAATTCCATCACAAGGGGGGCAGACTATCCGATTGAACTAAAAACCCCTATCCTTCCGGGGACAATATCCCTCTATTCCCATCCTATTCATGTATTTGTCCAGACATCCCTTAAAACTCACTATCTTTTTTGCTTCCACTATCTCCCCTAGCAGCGAGTTCCAGGCACCCACCACCCTCTGTAATACATCTCCTTTGAACCTTGCCCCATAAACCTATGCCTCCTAGTAATTGACTTTTCCACCCTGGGAAAAAGCTTTTGACTATCCACTCTGTCCATGCCCCTCAATCTTGTAGACTTCTATCAGGTCACCCCACAACCTCCATCGTTCCTGTGATAACAAACCAAGTTTCTCCAACCTCTCCTCAGAGAATGCCCTCCATACCAGGCAACATCCTGATAAACTTTTTCTGTACCCTCTCCAAAGCCTCCACATCTTTCTGTTAGTGTGGTGACCAGAATTGAACACTGTATTCCAAGTGCAGCCTAACTAAGGTTCTATAAAGCTGCGACGCGATTTGCCAATTTTTAAACTCAATGTCCGGCCAGTGAAGGCAAGCATGACGTATGCCTTCTTGACTACCTTCTCCACCTGCGGTGCCATTTTATGACCCATGCCTTCTTGACTATCTTCTCCACCTGCGGTGCCATTTTATGACCTATGTACCTGTACACCCAGATCCCTCTGTCTATCAATACTCTTAAGGGCTCTGCCATTTGCTGTACATTTCCTATTTGTATTAGACCTTCCAAAATGCATTACCTCACATTTGTCCACACTAAACTTCATCTGCCATCTCTCTGCCCAAGCCTCCAACCAATCTATATCCTGCTGTATCCTCTGTTCCTCATCGCTATCTGCAAATCCACCAACCTTTGTGTCATCCGCAATCAAACCAGTTACATTTTCCTCCAAATCATTTGTATATATTACAAACAGCAAAGGTCCCAGCACTGATCCCTGAGGAACACCACTTGTCACAGCCCTCCATTCAGAAACAACCTTTCACTACTACCCTCTCTTCTATGACTAAGCCAGTTCTGTATCCACCTTGCCAGCTCACCTCTGATCCCATTGCAGCTTCACCTTCTGCACCAGATTGAGGGACCTTGTCAAAGGCCTTACTGAAGTCCGTGTAGACAACATCCACTGCCCTACCCTCAAATTCGTCACTGCCTCAAAAAACACAATCAAGTTAGTGAGACATGACCTCCCCTTCCCCTAAACATGTTGCCTCTCGCTATTACGTCCACTTATTTCCAAGTGGGAGTAAATCCTGTCTCGAAGAATCCTCTCCAATAAATTTCCTTACCACTGACATAAGGCTCACCGGCCTGTAATTACCTGGATTATTCTTGCTACCCTTAAGCAATCCTTTTGATAAATCTTATCTAAAAAATTTAATAAGCTATCCAGACCTTCTTCAGAATTCAAATGTTCCAACTCCAATTCAGAAAATACTTTGCATCTGATTTTTACTTCTCTAAAAAAGGTAAAGAAAGAGCCAATGCTTTTCCCCAAAGCAGTTACCATAATCCACATAATGACTTCATTTCTCCATTGGTCATAAGGTTCAGTTTCTGAACATAATGGTGGATAGTCATATCCTGACATTTTTATTCTGGATTCAACCATTTTGTTGTTTCCTACTCACACCTTTGTTGATTTAGAATTTGAGTGAAGTCTTCCTTTTTATTCCAAAAAATGTTGTAACTTGCAGCCCTTTACTTGGAACCAACAACCATCCTCTACTACCACTGTTTGAGCCTCACAGTTGCTGTAAAGGAGACATGAGTTCTGCTTCTTCACAAAATACCCTTAGTTCTCTGATCCAACTTCACACACGAAACTCCACCAACAAAATAGTGCCACCTGTGACCCCTTTATATATCAGTGACTTCTA